>NW_026878797.1:0-24650 GCF_032173495.1 Musca vetustissima | reverse complement strand
TTCAAGGCCTATCAGAGGCGTGGATTTTTTAAAGAATATTTTTTTCAAGGTCTATCAGAGGCGTGGATTTTTTAAAGAATATTATTTTCAAGGCCTATCAGAGGCGTGGATTTTTTAAAGAATATTTTTTCAAGGCCTATCAGAGGCGTGAATTTATTAAAGAATATTTTTTCAAGGCCTATCAGAGGCGTGGATTTTTTAAAGAATATCTTTTCAAGGCCTATCAGAGGCGTGGATTTTTTAAAGAATATCTTTTCAAGGCCTATCAGAGGCGTGGATTTTTTAAAGAATATCTTTTCAAGGCCTATCAGAGGCGTGGATTTTTTAAAGAATATCTTTTCAAGGCCTATCAGAGGCGTGGATTTTTTAAAGAATATCTTTTCAAGACCTATCAGAGGCGTGGATTTTCCAAGGACTATCAGATGCGTGGATTTTCCAAGGCCTATCAGAGGCGTGGACTTCCAAGGCCTATCATAGGCGTGGATTTTCCAAGACCTATTAGAGGCGTGGACTTCCAAGGCCTACCATAGGCGTGGATTTTCCAAGGCCTTTCAGAGGCGTGGACTTCCAAGGCCTACCATAGGCGTGGATTTTCCAAGGCCTTTCAGAGGCGTGTATTCTCCAAGGCCTACCATAGGCGTGGATTTTCAAGGCCTATCAGAGGAGTGTATTTTCCAAGTCCTATCAGAGGCGTGGATTTTCCAAGGCCTATCAGAGGCGTGAATTTTACGAGGTATATCAGAGTCATGGATTTTCCAAGGTATATCAGAGGCGTGGATTTTCCAAGGTATATCAGAGGCGTGGATTTTCCAAGGTATATCAGAGGCTTGGATTTTCCAAGGCCTATCAGAGGCTTGGATTTTCCAAGGCCTATCAGAGGCGTGGATTTTCAAATGTATATCAGAGGTGTGGATTTTCCAAGGCCTATCAGAGGCGTGGATTTTACAAGGTATATCAGAGTCGTGGATTTTTTTAAAGAATCTTTTTTAACACCGCTACAAGGCGTGTATTTTTTAAAGGATTTTTTTAAGATCGCTACTTCTACAAGGCGTAGATTTTTTAAAGGAACTTTTTTTTAAGATCGCTACAATGCGTGGATTTTTTAAAGGGTCTTGTTTGAAGACCTGTACAAGGCGTAGATTTTTTAAAGGATTTTTTTAAGACCGCTACAAGGCGTGGATTTTTTAAAGGATCTTTTTTTAAGACCGCTACAAGGCGTGGATTTTTTAAAGGATCTTTTTTTAAGACCGCTACAAGGCGTAGATTTTTTAAAGATCTTTTTTTCAAGGCCTATACAAGGCGTAGATTTATTAAAGAATATTTTCGGAAGTGTTGATTTTGAAGGCCTCTTCAAGGTGTTAATTTTTAAAAGAATATTTTTGGAAGTGTTGATTTTGAAGGCCTCTACAAGGTGTTAATTTTTAAAAGAATATTGTTGGAAGTGTTGATTTTGAAAGCCTCTACAAGGTGTTAATTTTTAAAAGAATATTTTTGGAAGTGTTGATTTTGAGGGCCTCTACATGGCGTTCATTTTTAAAAGAATATTTTTTCTAGGCTTTAAGAAGTGTTGATTTTGAAGGCCTCTACAAGGAGTTAATTTTTAAAAGAGTATTTTTTCAAGGCCTACACTTGACGTGAATTTTTTTTTGAATATTTTACTAGGACCTAAATTTGGCGTAGTTTTTTAAGATATTTTTTCTAGAACCTACTTTGAGCATAAGTTTTCTAACGAATTTTATTCAAGAAACTATGAATCAACATTTTTTGCAAAAATATACAATTTTAAATACTTTTAAAGGCCTACTTCAGTTTAGATTTTTTAGAAATAATTTGTCTTTAAAAATATTTTTCCAGTAGTCCTATTCTGTAATTTTTTAGCAACATTCGATATTGTTTACTTTACAACAATTTCATTTCTTTGTTTTGTTGTTTTTACAATAACAAAAGAAAATAAAACAATATCAAAAGTCGTTAAAAGTTACAGAATAGGTCTACAGGACCCACAATGAACTTTGCATATTGTTAAAAAATTATGTTTCTTACTTCAACATTTTTAAAATAATTTTGGGAAATTCAAATTTTTAATCAAATATTTTTTCTTCTATCTTATTCCAGTTGCTCTCCAAAAACTTCCCTTTTGGATCCCATGGATTTCGTGTAAAAAATTTAAAATTCTAAAGAACATATCAGCTGGCATAGGAAGAAAGAAAAATAACGCCGAACGAAGTAAAAAAAAAAAAAACATAAACGAACAAACCCTATATCCATGCGACAATATTATTTTTCCGGCCCCAAATACATTTTTTTAAATTTCTTTTTCCAAATATTCCCAAAAAAAGTGAAAAATTCATCGAAAGGAAAAAAATATCAGGCTTCGCAACCACACACACACAAACATTGCTATTTGTGTTGTGTCCCATTGCTAAATGACGTATTCTGATGGTATTGACTGTACGGCGATTAAAAATGGAAGCTTGGCAATTTTATACAAATACAAATATAAACAAAATCAAATTAATGCCAGACCAACAGCAGCATCAGCAGCAACAACAACAGAGTCAATATCAACAAAGGATAGTAGTGAAACAGAAAACGAAGCAGCAACAACATCAACAGAATATTCAACATCATCAGCATGTGGAACACCAGTTGGAGCCCTGTTCCGAGGAATATCAACAACGACAAGAACTAAATCAGCGCCTGCAGCCATACCAACCAGCACAGCAGTTGGAGTCAGAGTCGAAGCTGGAGCAGCAGCAGTTGTATCCACAATTGAGAGAAAAAATCCCACAACGTCCACATGCCAAAAATCACATTTTTATAACAAACGTAAATCAGAATTGCTTAACTGCCTCCAGTCTTGTCGTTTTGGACAAACAAAACCAAAAAACAATATCGGCCACGGAATCAACGGACTGTTGCCCAATAACAGCGGCAGCAACAACAAAAACAACAACGGCTACAGGACCAACAATAGCAGCAACAACGGCAGCAACATTGATTCCAGCTCAGTCAACAGTATGTCAGCCCAAATGCAAACAAACATCGGCAGAAGTAACAACAACAGAAACAACATCCGAATCCTTGTTGGTTATGTGCCGCCATCAGCAGCAACAGTATCAGACACACCACCATCGTCATCAGCCCCAACAGCTCCAACAACAACATTCTCAATATCAAACAGAAAATCTGAATTTGAAACAGTATCTCCGGCAAAGGCCTCAACAGCAACAACAACAACAGTCTCCTCTTGTACAGCCTCAACAAAAAAATCATCAGCATCACCATTATCAGCAGCGTTACCAACACTGTCAAGAAGAAGAAGACTACCAACACAACCACCACCACCACCTGCCATCGAAAAACAGCAACAAATCAAAAAATCTGAGAAAAAGCCTGTACTCGATGATGGAACATCTGCTGGTGATTGGCTCTTTATTGATCGCATTAAGTGTTCGTGTTGCCGGCGACGAATCTCAGGATTTCCAAAAGAACAGTAAGTACCCACCTTCAATATCCATTCCACATTGATGATGTAGTTGAGAACGTGTAGCCAGCATTTATTTTTTAATGGACCACAAAAGATTATAAAAACGATATGGGGCTATTATTTATTGGGCTACGACGTGGAGGAGATACAAAATTTGACACAATTTTGTAAAGTGAATGGATTTGGAAGAGGGGAAAAGGGGGATTTTGCAAAATAGAAAAAAAAATTTTTAAAAATAAATGATTTGGATGAAATTTGACATAGGTCACTTATTTGGCCCAAGGACGAACCCTATTGAAATTGGGAAAAATCGGTTCAGATTTAGATATAGCTCCCATATAAATTTTCGTCCGATTTAAGGTGAATGGTGTACCAATGACCCTATATATCTTTCGATTTGCACGAAATTTGGCACAGCGTAATGAATTAGGTCTAGAATGATTGTGTATTAAGTTTCCAGATAATCGGTTAAGGTTTAGATATAGCTTCCATAGATATTTTCGCCCGATTTAATGTAAATGGTTCACCAAAGTCCCTATATATCTTTCGATTTGCACGTAATTTGGCACAACGTAATGAATTAGGCCCAGAATGATGTGTGTTAAGTTTCCTGAAAATCGGTTCAGATTTAGATATAGCTCCCATATATATTTTTGTCCGCTTTAATGTAAATGGTGCACCAATGTTCCTATATATCGCTCGATTTTCACGAAATTCGACACAGTGTAATGAATTAGGTCTAGAATGATGTGTGTTAAGTTTCCTGAAAATCGGTTCTGATTTAGATATAGCTCCCATATATATTTTCGTCCGATTTAAGGTAAATGGTGCACCAAAGTCCCTATATATCTTTCGATTTTCACGAAATTTGGCACAGCGTAATGAATTAGGTCTAGAATGATGTGATTTTAGATATAGCTCCCACATATATTTCGATCCGATTTAAGTTAAATGTGGTACACCATTTACCTTAAATCGTCCCTATATATCTTTCGATTTGCACAATATTTGGCATGACGTACTGAATTAAGTCTAGAATGATGTGTGCTAAGTTTCCTGGAAATCGGTTCAGATTTAGATATAACACATATATGTTTTTTCTTCCGATTTTATGTAAATTGTGCTCTAAAGACCCAAAGTTTGTCCGATTGCCACACAATTTTGTAAAATGAAATGTAGTTAATATAAATTAATCTTTGGCAAGTCTCTTTGAAATCGGTTCACATTTAGATGTAGGTGCACCAAACTCCTCATATTTATCAGATATTTATCCAAACGGTTGTTCGATTTATATTTTGTTAAACTGACCAAATGAAAAATGTAGTATCGGTTGCAGAATGAAATGTTTATGGATCCAATTTCATTTTACTGGTCCGACGTCTGTTATGATTCATTTGTTGAATATACCCAAAGTGGTGAAGGATATCATATAGTCGGTCCCGTCCGACTTTACTACTTTCCTTACTGGTTTAAAACATATTTTTTCAAGGACTATCAATAAGCAAGGAGTTTTGGAAAGCACCTTTGTTTTCAACGACTACCACCAGGCAAGGATGTTATAAAAATATTTTTCGAATGCAGTAAAAATAAACAAAAGTTTTTTTTTAATCTATTCTTGCTATAGTCCGTGAAAAAAATATATATTTAAAATCTGGGCATCTGATATTCCTTCAAGAATATTTTTTTAAAAATCTGACTTCCGTACACTCCTTAAAAATATTTTGAAAAAGAATTTGCCATTCTGATACTCTTTAAAAGTTTGCTAGTAATCCATACCTCTTCATATATTCTCTTCAAAAAATATTTTATATCCGACAACCTGCAATATTCCGAAAATATAATTTCTAGTTTTTAAATAAAAACTCAATAGGGTATCTCTCAGTCTTGAATGAACATGCAACAAATAACTACAAGTCAATATCTTCTGTTTTATAACCATAACCACCACCACCACTACCAGAACCATAGTCAAGCCGCACATTTCTCGGTGGAAAACAAAGTTGTTTATAGAAATCTGAAGCAGAAAAACAAATCATTTCCATTCGCTGGAAATCCGTAAAGTAGATAAAAACACAAAAACAAGCAGCTACCACGAAAACAACAAAAACAAAAAAATGCTGAAAGGACTGACTGGCTGACCAAAAATCTATGGTTTTGAAAATGAAGTACGAAACGGATGACTGGTCGGATGACTGAATGAATGCATCAATCTACATATAAAAATAAGTCGATTGATGGCGAAGCAGAAGTGTGGTGTTCCTGATATAAACAAAAATATGCAAATATTTTTTTGGAGAAAAAAAAATAATGTTGTGGGTTTTTCCAAGGAGTTGGTTAAGGACCTGGTTGGCTAGGAGCAGTACTTCTTTAAAAAAAATCTCAAAAAATACATTTGTATATTTCTACCGTATGATTAAGTGCCAATGAGGCACTTGGGTTTAAATGTCATATTTTCCAGGTTTTTTGTTGTTATCGTATTCACATTTTTTACAAAAAAAAAAAAAAAAAAACAAAAAATAGCCTAGCTGGCCAACTAGTCCAGCTACCTTCTGCTGCTGCCAACCAGGGCTATATGTGACTGAACCAACCAACCAAAATGTTGAGTTTATTTATGACTTGAAGTTTGGTTGGTTTAAGCCGTTACTTGTTGTCGGACTCCTTTTGAGTGGCATGATAAATGATATTTCATAGAGGTCCCTTAGACCACAAACCAAAAATACACACACTCTCTCCTCCACCTTCCGCCATGCTTAACATTTTTTCTGCCAGGTTTTTTGGTGGAATTTGTAGCTCATTGTCCAGCCAAGGAATGCTAAATTTCTTGGGAGCCAACACCGAGTCGTATAAGACTCTATTATAAGTAAATAAAATTGTATGGTTGGAAACAACAACAAAAACAACATGCCAAACAACGTTAGCCAGGTGAATTATGGTCGATTAAAGAAGTTCCCAATTTTTTGTGGTTCAGGTTGTTGTTGCTGTTCTTTTTGTTATTTCTGTAGTTGTTGAAATTCACAGTTAGTAGTTGCAACTAACTTGGCTATCTAAATGTGTTGGTATTTGACTTTGTCGGTATTTGTGTTTTTGTTGTTATTTACTGGTCATTGTTTAACTTTATGTTTGGGTCTAGGTAAACTATGACCCTCCCCAGGCCAACAGCCAACCAAAACAAATTTCAAGTACCATGGAAGAAGGAGGTGTTGGAGGTTTTTCTTAATTCCAAATTATTTACTTTGAAATTAGTAAAGATAACAAAATCCAACCACCATCTCCCACTCGCTCTCACCCACGCAAAGCAAATAAATACGATTCCAATGACTCCATGGATAATTGCTCCAAGAATTTGTTGTGATTACCTTAGCTGGAGCGATAGGGGGTGAAGCATTGCTAAAACTTTTATTTAACCAAAAATTCCCCACATCGAACAAATTAGTAATCTCAACCACATAAGTAATTTTAGATTTTGTAGTTAGTTTGTCAGTTTTGTAATTACCAGCATACCTTAAGAGGTTCTGTAACGTAATTTGTGGTCTTTGCCAAAGTCTCTGTTTGTCTAATAGTGAAAGTTTCGAAATTTGTAATTTCAACGAAAATCGAAAACTTTTAACTGACATGTTAATGAAATCGAAGAAATAGAGACACTATAGACAACGAAGGATAATAATTGCTGTGGTTTAAAAAATGCATGCCTATGTTGTCACCTAAAAAAATAGTTTTAAAAAATTCGGTATATTGTTGTCAACCTAAAAAATACTTTTAAAAAATCCACGCCTTTTATAGGCCTTGAAAAAATACTTTTAAAAAATCCACGCCTTTTATAGGCCTTGAAAAAATACTTTTAAAAAATCCACGCCTTTTATAGGCCTTGAAAAAATACTTTTAAAAAATCCACGCCTTTTATAGGCCTTGAAAAAATTTTTTTAAAAAATCCACGCCTTGGTTAGGCCTTGAAAAAATATTCTTTAAAAAATCCACGCCTTCTTCTAGGCCTTGAAAAAATACTCTTTAAAAAATCCACGCCTTTTATAGGCCTTGAAAAAATACTTTTAAAAAATCCACGCCTTTTATAGGCCTTGAAAAAAAAAACATTTTTAAAAAATTTCACGTCCCATAATTTTACCTCAAACCACATTTCACAGTTTCTGTTTTGGATTATTTGATGTTGCCTTCTTTTATTATACTTACCTCCCTTTCTTTGTTTTTGTACACAAAAATCCCTCTAACCTAGATTTATTGTTGAGATTTGTTGGTGTTGTGGCCTGTCCATTTCGATTTTGTTGACTTTCGCTATTTGTTTGGTATAAAGAATTATTTTTCATAGTAAATACAATCACAAAAACACACACATACAGGCAGACAAACACTCACACAATGAAAATAAATATTTGCAACAACCAACAAATCCTTTGGCGTTCAAAGCAAAAAGCAATCAGAAGCAAAAAAAAAATATGGTCAAAAAAACTTTTTTGTTTTTGCTCTTATAGTTCAAGTCACTTGTGCTTACAACCATACCCAAACAAAAAATTCGAATACTGAAGAAATACAAAAGACAATTTATTCATTTCATATGGTTCGATATCTAAATGGCAGCTACTACAACATTTCGATGACGGAGATCCTTGATACATGGAATCCCCTTCGGCATAAAAATATTCAACGATTTTTTTCGAGGAAATTTGAAGAAAACTTCGTTTTGGATGGAGGCTACAGATTCGGAGGAAACTACAAAAAAAAAACTTTGAATCGTCTTAAAAATAAATTCGATAATCTTAAAATATTCGCTCGTGAATCAAATGTAATCAGACAGTTCCACACAGAAATAAATAAGAGAGAGAGAGAGAGGGCAAACAACTTTTGCCAATTTTTTTCGGAGCACTGTGGGTGGAAGCTAACTTTTCAAGATTGATGTAGCAGTGGATTCTTAAGTATTTTCAAGGCCTGTAATGGGATTTTTATACCCTACAAAACTATGTTGTCAGGGTATTAAAGCTTTGTGCAGCCCCAAGAGTTTGTAACGTGTGAAATGTGTGTGTTTTAGACCCTCCTTTAAGTATACCGATCGACATATCTCGTCTAGCTGAGTCGATCTAGACATGTGTGTGACGGACACACATAATAATACCCTGACAACATAGTTCTGTGGGGTATAAAAATCCACGCCCATTACAGACCTTGAAACTATTTGAAAAATATTTTTAAAAAATCAACACCTATTAAAATCCTAAAAATCCACTGCTCCATCAATCTTGAATATTTAGCTTGTAAACACGATACAGGTCACAGTTATGGACCACCCTTCACGAAATTTTGCATGGGTGGATGGGTTTTGCCCAATGAAGACCCCTAATATATACGAGATGAAATGAACCAAATACTAAATTTTTGTCGGTTTTTCTGGTCGCTCCAGAGGCCGTAAATAGGGTCCAAACATCGCGAATTTTTACATGGAGAAGGAGATCGGGCCAAGGAATGAGCATGCCAGCTTTGATAAAGATCGGTCAATATTTAGCAGGTCAAATGGACCCTGACTTGAAAAATGTGTGAAAAATGACAAGATTTGTATTCTACGGTATATATATTTGCCCCTGAAGGACATAGACCCGATAAGACGATAGTATATCCAAGAGGAGTGGTTCTCATTTAACTTGATATAAATTATATTGTCGTATGTACTCAGATGTGGGAGTTACACTTAAATATTTACAGGTGCTTACTTATTCAGATATTATTTAGTAAGCCATTAACACACTAGAGGGCGGAATATAGCGCTGATGGGTTTGAAATTTTCGATGGGGTTCCAGTTATGGCCAAGGACAGCGCCTATAATTTTCGGTGATGATCAGATAATAATTTTGGGATGAAATGGACCGTAAACTTAACAACATCACCATACAACCCACTGTGAAGGCAATCTGGACAAGTAATTAGAAGGGCTGTAGTGAATATTAGAAATATTCGGAAAATATGTCAGGGTATGGAAGAGGTGCTGTTGACCTCTAATCGGGCAAGAGGGTGCAAATGTCACGAAATATTGCCCAGGATCGGAATAAACATCCGCATAAAGTTAGATTTCCGTGGTAGTTGTGTAGGGTATCGTATGGTCGGCCCGTCCGACTATACTGCTCCGCTCACTGGTTTAAAAATATCTCTTCAAGGCCTAAAAAAGGCGTGGATTTTTTAAAAATGTTTTTTCTAATATTTCAATAGGCGTAGAGTTTTAGAAATAAAAAGGATTTTAATAGGCGTGGATTTAAAAAAAATATTTTTCCAAAGACTTTAATATGCGTGGATTTTTTAAAAGTACTGTATTTCTTTGTATGTGTGTTTTTTCTTTGTGTTGCTGCTATTGATTTTTATCAATGCAATTTTATTTATCTCCCTAATTTACTTTTTCTTGAAGGGTCATCCTTCATTTAGTTTTGTTGAGTGGCTCCACCTATTTATCTTGAAATTCCCAATTTTCGTTTTTTCATTTGTCATTCATATTGCATGGCAAATGATCTATGACTTGAAGGCAGTCACTCCATGTCGAAGTAGAAGCACCACCATAATCAGCGGGAGTTTAACTTAAGAAGACCCTTTGCACAAAAAAAAAAAATTATTTCCCCCTTTTGGCCATAAAAGAGCGAAGCGAAATGCCAAAAGAAGCACAACTATAAATGCATGAATGAATATTTTCGTCATCGTTTCAGGACAATTTTATCCTGGTGTTTCTTTTCAAATTGTTTGGCTGGCATCGAGTGTCACCATCGTCGTCGTCTTCACTGTTGAAAATCAGCGAATTGTCATTATGAAAATGACACATGTGTCGCTTGCATTCAAAATGATGCTTTATGTTGTTTCCCCCCATCCCAATAGGGGATCCGTCGTCCATAACACAAAAGGCAAACTTGGAGCAGTCCGCAGCAGCCATCCCGGCAAGCCAAGTCAGTGAACAGCCAAGAAACTAAAGACCCATTAGCTTTTATTCATGACTAACGACAAAGAGCCATTGTATAACGACAACGAAGGCAATGGGGGATTCTCAAAGAATAGAAATCGCAAATAAACACATGCACACAAACACAAACAACTAGCATGTTTATGCATGTATGTGTGTCGCAGGATTGGGGCGAAAAAAGAAAACAACCAACAACATTAAAATAACTAAACTAAAAATGGAAATAATCTCTGCTGCACTTAAAGTGCAGCTAAAAATCTCTTAAGGAAATCTCAGCATCTGTGTGCTTGTGTGATCAGAACAGTATGTGTGTGTATGTGTTAGGAAACGTGCGGAAAGAAGCTAAAAAGGAAATCTAACCATTCAAGGCGAATGGCAAATATTATGGCATGGCATATAGTAATACAAAAAGTTGAATATGCATAGATGTTTATATGTCAGAAAAGTAATATTGGGACATGGCTGCACAGTGGTTCAAAAGGGTTATAAGAGGCGTGGATTTTTATATCCTACACAACTATGTTATCAGGGTATTATTGCTTTATGCAGCCCCAAGACTTTGTAATGGCGCGAAATATTGGTCCTAGACCCACCTTTAAGTAAACCGATCGTCATATCTCGACTAGCTGAGTCGATCTAGACATGTGTGTCCGTCCGTCCATTATAATTTGTAAACACGATACAGGCCACAGTTATGGACCAATCTTCACGAAATTTTGCATGTAGTATGCGTTGTGGCCAATGAAGACCCCTATTGTTTTTGGTAAAGATCGGTTAATATTTAGGGGATGAAATGGACCAAATCATTATTTTTGTAGGATTTTTGTCGGATTATGACAAACATCGCGATTTTTTAAAAATTAAGCGCTGTTTTGATACAAACATACATTTTGTGTGAAAAATTACAAAATTTGTATTCTAGAGCGTATATATTTACTCCTGAAGGACATAGACCCGATAAATTTTTAGCATATCCACGAGGTGTGGTTGACCTTTAAATTGATACCAATTATATTGTCGTATGTAGGTGCTTATGTATTCATATATTATTTAGTAACACATTACCACACTAGAGGCGTGAAATATAGCACTGATCGTTTTTAAATTTTCCATGAGGATCCAGGTATGGTCAAGGAAAACGGCTGTAATTTTCGGTGATGATCAGATAATAATTTTGGGATGAATTGGACCAAAAACTTAATTTTTTGTATTTTTTTTTTTTGAAATTTGAACACAAATTACCTTAAAGGCAATCTTGACAAGTAATTTTTTATAAAAAAATATTTTAAGGAAGGGGTTCAAGGTTTATTACAGGCGTAAAAATCCGCATTTTTTGTGTAAAAATATTTTTTCTGATTTAAAAATATTTTTCATGAGCTATAAGAGGCGTGGATTTTTTTTAAAAATATTTTTTCAAGGTTTATTACAGGCGTGGATTTTTTAAAAATATTTTTCAAGGTTTATTACAGGCGTGGATTTTTTAAAAATATTTTTTCAAGGTTTATTACAGGCGTGGATTTTTTAAAAATATCTTTTCAAGGTTTATTACAGGCGTGGATTTTTTTTAAATATTTTTTCGGTGTCTATATCAGACAGGCGTGGATTTTTTAAAAATATTTTTTCAAGGTTTATTACAGGCGTGGATTTTTTTAAAAATCTTATTTTTTTCAAGGTTTATTACAGGCGTGGATTTTTTAAAAAATATTTTTTGGAGACTTATTACAGGCGTGGATTTTTTAAAAAATATTTTTTGGAGACTTATTACAGGCGTGGATTTTTTTAAAAATATTTTTTCAAGGTTTATTACAGGCGTGGATTTTTTAAAAATATTTTTTCAAGGTTTATTACAGGCGTGGATTTTTTAAAAATATTTTTTCAAGGTTTATTACAGGCGTGGATTTTTTAAAAAATATTTTTTCAAGGTTTATTACAGGCGTGGATTTTTTTAAAATATTTTTTCAAGGTTTGTTACAGGCGTGGATTTTTTAAAAATATTTTTTCAGGCGTGTATTTTTTAAATATCTTAAATATTTTTTCAAGGTTTATTACAGGCGTGAAGTTTTTTAAAAATATTTTTTCAAGGTTTATTATAGGCGTGGATTTTTTTAAAAATATTTTTTCAAGGTTTATTGCAGGCGTGGACTTTTTTTTAAAGATTACTTTTTCAATGCCTATACAAATTTCCAATTTCCTCTTTGGCGTTTAATAAATTTGTCACACTTTAAGACAAATTATTTTTGTTCTTGTTGTCCAAACATATTTCCATAATGAGTGTCTATAATTTAGCATACAAATACTTTTTTCGGTGCTAGAAAAACTGGCGCCAGACACTTGACCTTCAAATTTCGTATATAACCAAAATGCCAAAAATGCTAACCATTATGACCACAATTAATTATTATGGCTAGCAATTTATTTTGCCATATTTGTTTGTGTTTTGCTTGCTGCTATCATAATTTAGTTAACTGAATATTATTTGCATACGAGACATTGAAATTAATTTGAAAAATATACCGTAGAGATGGAAGCTGGTGGGCGCCATTTTAATCAAAATCAAAATTATTTGACAAGATTTACATATTTTTCATATTGAACGAGGGCAGATGTTGACAAAAATGAAATAATCGTTTGGAGACAGCTGCAGGCAATAGTTAACGAAAGGAATCATTTCTTAGACCACAATAGTTCTATGGGGATGTAAGTAAGACGTTTGCTACTAATGGCCAGTGCAGGGAAATGGAAAATAATGATGTTCCATTAAGGTCCGGCCTGAGGAATACAAGATAAGCAATGGTCCTTAAGAATTGCCACAATTTAAAATACCTTTGCCCTTACCTCCTCATATTTTGTTTTCGGTGACCACAGTCCTTACATTTTGTCTCACTCTCTTTAAATACAGCCAAGTGATAAAATGCTTGCCTGTGGTCGTCATCGTCATGCCACAGTGACTACTATTTACAGTTTATAGTCGTAAAGGAAAAGTTGAAAAGTCATAAAAAATGATTTCTATTTTATTTCATTCAGCTTCATTCAATCCATTGCAGTTTGTCGAAAACTGTAAATGTATGTGTGAAATCAACGCCGCCATCGTCATCGTTGATGTTGGTGCTTTAGTTAATCTTGCCGCCAGTGGTAAAAAACAACCGAAAAGCAAAAGAAAATGTTGAATGTTTTGTATTTTCACAATTTTTTTTTTTTTCTTTTGCATATACACAAACCGAAAAACCTACTTTGCGAAGCAACAACTTGGGGGTTGGGTGGGCTTTGAAATGGGGGAAACCCGTCGTCACCACTTCCACACCGTTCCGTTTCTTCACCATTGTATATTCTGCACATTTTATTTGTCTGTTTTGCCCCCAAAACCATAAAGAGTTCATCTACATCCACGGTCACAGCCATGCCACAGACAAAGCCACATCACATCCAACAAACAGAGACTCAATCACACACACATACACACTCACAGCCATGCACATACAATGACATCGCAACATCAACATCATTATCATGATCTCATAGTCATAAACGAATGAATTTATTCATAATTTTGCATAAAAGACAAGAGAATAAGTTATAGAGGATGTGCAAAAAACAACAACAACAGCAAGGAATAAAAAACACCAACACAACAACAAGGGTGCGGAATACGAACAGCAAGAAGAGAAGATATATTCATTCATGTTTGGCTGCTTTAAAATGCAGTGGCAAAGTGGGACCTTCTTTGAGTGGCGTTTAAAGAGAAAAAATACAATTTAACGAGCAAACAAAAAAAATTTAAAAAATCCAGACATATAATCCTTCAAAAAATCCTGACATATTGGAACCCTTAAAAAATATCCTTTAAAAATCCAAACATACTATAATCCTTGAAAATATTATTTAAAAATCCACGTTTCTTGGAGACTGTGAAAAATATTCTTTAACAAAAAATGCTAATCAAATATTCTTTAGAAAATCCGCCCCTTTTAGATTCTGAAAAAGTATACTTAAAAACCAGTGAGCGGAGCAGTATAGTCTGGCGGGGACGACCATATGACACCATACACAACTTCCATGAAAATCTAACTTTATGTGGTTCTATATTCTGACCTTGGGCAATATTTCGCGTTATTTGCACAGCCCCTCTAATTACTTGTCCAGGTTCCCTTCACTATGAGTTGTGTTGTTATGTTCGGCTTTAGATTCGGAAAATACAAATAATTAAGTTTTCGTCTACTTCATCCGAAAAATTATTATCTGATCATCACCTAACATTTTAGGCGTTGTACTTGACCATAACTGGAACCTCATGGAACATTTCAAACCGATCAGAGCTATATTTCCGCCCTCCAATGTGGTAATAAGTTACTAAATAATATATGAATACGTAAGCACCTGTAAATATTTAAGAGTAACTCCCGCATCCGAGTACCGACGACAATATAATTGGTATCAATTTGAAGGTCAACCACTCCTCTTGGATATACTTTCAACTTCTCGGGTCTATGTCCTTCAGGAGTAAATATATACGCCATAGAATACAAATTTTGTCATTTTTCACACAAAAGTCAGGGTCCATTTGACCCGCTAAATATTGACTGATCTTTATCAAAACGGCCTCTGAAGCGACCAGAAAATCAGACAAAAATAAAGTTTTTGGTCCATTTCAATCCCAAAATATGAACCGATCTTTTCCAAAAACAATAGGGGTCTTCATTGGCCAGAATCCATCCTACATGCAAAATTTCGTAAAGATTGGTCCATAACTGTGGCCTGTATTGTGTTTACAAATTATAATGGACAGACGGACGGACGTACGGACACACATGTTTAGATCGACTCAGCTAGTCGAGATATGACGATCGGTATACTTAAAGGTGGGTCTAGGACCAATATTTCGCGGCGTTACAAACTCTTGGGGCTACACAAAGCTATAATACCCTGACAACATAGTTGTGTAGGGTATAAAAAGGGGGTTATATGGGGACTACCCCAAAAAGGGTGCGAATATTAATAATTTTTGATAAAATTCTGGTAGGGAGGTAGGTATGACTACAAAATATCAAATTGCAGTTGAAAAACGCGCTCAAGAACCTCAAAATACCGAAAATTGGGGGTACCCTTATATGGAGGCTATCCGAAAAAATGGACCAATATTCATAATTTTTTGTAGAGAGATTTGGGACCTATTAAGAACTCAAAATGCTAAATTATAGCTAATTCGGCGGAAAAATACGATAAAAATTCCCAAAATAATGAAAATTAGGAGGTACCGTTATATAGGGGGGCTACCAGAAAAACTGGACCTATATTCATAATTTTCTGTAGATACATTAAGTAGCCAATAAGAACCCAATGTTGGAAATTTCAGCGAATTCGGTTGAAAAACGCGCTCAATGACCCCAAAATACCGAAAATTGGGTGGTACCCTTATATGGGAGCTATGCCTAAACGTGGACCGATATAGTCCATCTTCGAACTTGACATGCCTGCAAACAAAAGACGACTCTATACAATCTATCAATTTCAGCAGACAATTTCAGCAGACAGACCGACAGGCAGACGGACATGGCTATATCGTCATAGAATTTTACGCTGATCAATAATATATATCGACGCCTCCGAACCATAGTATGCTAAGTCGACATAGCATGTTTTAAAGTTCTTTACGTTTTTAGATACTACGGTCCTTAATTTAAATATACTGACATTTTGGTAATCATCGGCCAATCCAAACCAAAGTTATAAGCAAAAATGTACTTAGCATGGCACGTACGATTAAAGAAACTTCCATACCTTGAAAGCTTCTACTGAAAAACTCACGTTTATTATGTTAAATATTATGTTAAAAATCCATGCCTCTTGGAGACTCTGAAAAATGTTCTTTAAAAAATTCTAGCCTCTCATACGCCTTGATTTTTTTTTAGAAATAAGATGTTTACGAAATTGTTCTTTGAGCCAGTGTATCCCTTTTCTTCCCTTTTTCGATTTCCGTCTGGCATCTTGTTTATGGGTTAAGGTATTGCAAAGCACCCAACTGACCTCAATACAATATATTCGTTTTTTTTTTTTGCAATTGTTGTATATTTTTTTCGGAGAGTTATGGCAAATATTTTGTCCAGCATTTTGCAATTTTTCATAGATTCCCAATTGACTCACGTTCCGTTCTTAAATGTGATTGCTTGCCAAACACCATCCAACACATAAACTAGAGGTACGAAGTACAGAAAAGTATTGCAGCAGGACAGTAGCAGAGCATAGCAGCAGATGAAACAGAAGGAGGAAACCCTGTGTAATATTTCATATATAAGGATCCCGTTACGCACTCATTTATATCAAGTGATGATGACCACTCGAACGTGACTAGTTTCCGTAAAGGAAGCTATAAGAATTATCTAACAACTTACAGGAGAAGCAGAAAAAAAACAACAAGAAAATTATGATGGAAAACAATAATAATAAAAAACGAAACAAAAATAAGTAAAGGGAATTGATGAAAGAAAGGGGTTCGATGAAAATGGGGTTCTGCAGAGACCAAAGGGACTCTGAAGTATTTTCCAAACTCCTTCATAGCTTTCAAAAACAAAATCCAGATTCCTCCATAATTTTTTCTTCGTTCTGGGGTGCCCATAAAATAATTCACTTCAAGAGGAAGCAATCGAGAGTGAAGAATAAAAAAAAACGAAACAAGAAAATAAAACATGAAATAAATGCCAAAATGCTATGGCCATTGAATAACGTCGGGTTAATCCAGTGTACGTAGTACTACCTCCTCTTATAATAAACACCTCTCAATATTCAGCACTTGGCTACTCTTCTGTAGAGAGCAGCCAACCCCCCTTTAATACTGAAGTGCAGATTTGTTCACTGGGCCAAAAAGGGGATGGAGCACAACTGAGAGCTAAAATGATGGAACACTCTCTCAAGTGTTTGAAGCGAAAAAATATTCAGAAGCTTGTTGAACACAAGCATCAAGGCGAGGATGCCATTCATCCATCCATCCCACCCATCCATTCATTCGGTATTGTGTCAATGTCTAAGACAATGGAGTTTGATGAGGGTGGGTGGTTTGATGAGAATCATATTTCTTACTTTTGTAAAATTGTATGTCGATTTTTATGCAACAAACTTGGGAATAGAAAAATCGATCAATATCTCTCTTCTCTAGGTTTGACACACCACCACTCAGAAAATCATGCATTTTTGTAGTGTTTTGAAATTTGATGCATCCACTCGAATGTGTCAGGTTGTGGTGGTTGTTGTTGTGTTCTTTGTAGGGGAATTGATATTTTATTCATTATTATTTAATAATTTTTTGCTTTTGTTTCACAGAGTTGGGATTTGTCAGATGTCAAGTACATGTTTATTAGTCTATTAGTAAGATATTAGGAGCATGCCACTCGATATTCTAAACGGGATGGAATTTAAATATATATATATATTTTTTTTAATGGGAATTTTTCAAAAATGATTAAAATATTCTCTATAGAATCATGAATTTTCATAAAACGCTTAAAAAAATATTCTTTAAAAAATCCAGGCCTCTTATAACCCTTTAAAAAAATTCTTCCAAACATACAGGTCTCAAATAACCCCTGAAAAAATATTCTTTAAAAAATCAAGGCCTCATATAACTCTTGAAAAATTTGCCACACCTTAGATAAGACTTGAAAAAATATTCTTTAAAAAATCCTCACTTAAATAAGACTTGAAAAAATATTCTTCAAAAAAGTCACCCTTTTACAGGCATTGAAAAAATATTCTTTAAACCAGTAAGGAATGTAGTAAAGACGGACGAGGCTGACTATATGATACCCTTCACCACTTTGGGTATATTCAACATATCGAATGAACTTAAACATGTAATTCTGCAATCTATACTAAATTTTGGTCAGATATAGAGTTGCTTGGGACAAAAGTATGTAAATAAATTTATAAAATATTGAAATCTAAACCGATGTCATCGAAACTTGTCACATGTTAGGTTACACTTATTTCAGTATGTTTTTACATTCGCCACATTTTGAGTTCTCCATTTACTTAAAAAATAAAGACTTAATTCAGTACGCTGTGCAAAATTTCGTGCAAATTGGAAGATATATAGGGACTTTGGCATACCATTTACTTAAATTTGTTGAAACTATATATGGGAGCTATATCTAAATCTGAACCGATTTCCACGAAACTTAGCACACATCATTCTAGATTCAATTCAGTGCGCTATGCAAAATTTCGTGCAAATTGGAAGATATATAGGGCCTTTGGCATACCATTTACCTAAAATCGGTCGAAATTATATATGGGAGCTTTATCTAAATGTGAACCGATTTCCACGAAATGTAACACACATCTCTCTAGACTTAAATTAGTAAGCTATGCCAAATTTTGAGCAAATCGAAGGATATATAGGGACCTTAGTGCACCATTTACATAAAATCGGAGAAAATATATGTGGGAGCTATATCTAAATCTGAACCGATTTCCACGAAATTTAACACACATCTATCTAGACTTAATTCAGTACGCTATGCCAAATTGCGTGCAAATCGGAAGATATATAGGGACTTTGGCATACCATTTACCTAAAATCGGTCGAAACTATATATTGGAGCTTTATCTAAATCTGAACCGATTTTAACAAAACTTCGCAGACATCAGCCTGGACCTAATTCAGTACTCTGTGCAAAATTTTGTCGTAATCGGACAAATATTGGGAGTTTGGTGCATCATTCACAAAACATCGGATAAAACTATATATGGGGGCTATATAAATCTGAACCGATTTTCTCCAATTTAACGAGGGTTCGTCCTTGGGCCAAATATGTGACCTATGCCAAATTTCATCCAAATCGGATCATAAATGCGACCTGTACTTTGTTTACAATTTAACAATTATAGACGGTGTAAATCGACTCAGAAAGTGATTATGTGCATATTCTCAAAAAGAACCATGGGTCTATCTCGATTCATTTTGCTTGTTACAAACATATGCACAAAGTCATAATACCCTGTACCACAGTGTGGTGAAGGGTATAAAAAGTCCATGCCTCATATAACCCTTGCAAAACATTCTTTAAAAAATCCACTTCTTGTGTTAGACCTTGAAAAAAAATCTTTAAAAAAATCCACGCCTTGTTTAAGGCCTTGAAAATATATTCCATACAAAAATCCACGCCTTGTACCTTGAAAAAATATTCTTTCTTGGTCCTTGAAAAAATGTTCTTAATAAATTTTGATTTTGTTTATTTTTCCCAATATTTCGTTGTGGGCTTTTTGTCTAATATATCTAATGTCAATTTTTGTTTACCCCAATAACCACTATCCATTTTGTGGGTTATTGTTTAATCCTGCAGTTTTAACATATGTCGCCGAACCGCATATATTAAATATGGAACATATTTAATTTTGTAATTTTTTTGTGCAATATCAATTTTTTCACCATTCGACACAAAACCACTTTTCATCTATGAGCCGCCCAAAAATGAACAAAAAATAAAAACCCCCTCCAGAAGAACTTCAACTGATTATGAATTGCGTGCCGAGATAAATACTCATGTCTAGACGAGACCACAAAAACCCGTGATAATAAACAGAAATCATAGCAGAAAAAAAAATCGCAGAAGAAGACCGACCACCAGCATCACAAAGAACCTGAAAAAACGAATATTTATAATAAAATATCAAAGTTAGATAGATAAGACAGAATGACAATGCCATGTCACTAAATCCATTCAACATAATTTTGTGGTTTTGTTTGAATTGAACCGACCAACGAGAGCAGACCAAACCAACTGTTCGACCATACAACACATGTTCGCAGGCAATTCTATTCATATTCTCATACGTATATTTCACGTAGGCTTATCCGTTGTGTGGGCGGTGTTGAGTGAATGGATTATTTCAACAACAACAAAAAACAAGTAATTCAAATCGAAATTATTTAAATAGACAAATGTTAAATTAAGTACAAAATAAAATACACACATACATAAACTTTCAAATGACAGCACAATTTTTGCCAATTGTTGCAAATGTCAGGCTATTTGATATGTGTTACAATTGTCATTGCAATGTGTGGTGTAACAATTTTAAATTATTTTGCAATTTTTTTTTAAATTTTTTCCTTAATTAATGTTATAGAAAAACTCTATAGAATTACACACTCACACTGATTTACAATGACATGACAAATTAACTGCATGTTCAAAGCCTAGAGCAGGTTGGTTGTATGCCCATATTAAAGGCATTTTTTGCTTGGAGAATATTATCTCCTTAAATAGAATATATTTTGCCCTAAAATATTTAGCTTTCAGCTAAACAAATTCTTCTTTGGAAAAACAAAAAAAAAAAAAAAAAAAATTTAAATGCATACACATAAAACATTTAATGGTTTTGTTAATTGCTGCAAATATTCCATTCTATTTTGTTTTAATTTATGTTGGAAAAATATTTTCGCAAGCATAGATATGTTGTTTAGGGGGGGCGGATAGATTTTCATGGAAGCAATTATTGCATAAAAAAATGTCTATAGAGCATTGCGAAGCATATAGCAATCTAAGGTTAGCTTGGAGCAAAAATAAAAGGCCATAAAAAGGCTTTAAGAGAAACAAATAGGTCTTGAAAAAAAATTACGCCTCTTAAGGTTTTGGGAAAAATATCTTTTATAAATTGGCGCCTCATATGGCCTTGAAAAAAAAAATAATCTTAAAAAAATCCATGACCCTTAAGGTCTTGAAAAATATATTGTTAAGAAAATCCCCGACCCTTAAGGTCTTGAAAAATATATTATTTAGAAAATCCACGCCCTTAAGGTCTTGAAAAACTATTCTTTAAAAAATCCACGCATCCTATAAGCCTTCAAGAAAATATTCTTTAAACCAGTGCGCGGAGCAGTATAGTTGGACGGGCCGACCATACGATACCCTACACAACTACCACGGAACTCTAACATTCTGCCGATGTTTCTTCCGAGTCTGGGAAATATTCCGTGATATTTGCCCCCTCTTGCCCGATTAGAGGTCAACAGCACCTCTACCTTACATTTTCGAATATTCAGTACAGCCCTTCTAATTACTTGTCCAGATTCCCTTCACGGTGGCTTGTGTTGTTCGGACTATATTCGACTCGAAAACACAGAAAAATTTAAGTTTTCGGACCATTTCATCCCAAAAATTTTAATCTGATCATCACCGAAAATTGTAGGCGTTGTCCTTGACCATAACCCCTTGGAAACCCTTGAAAAAATTCAAAGCGATCAGCGCTATATTTCCGCCCTCTAATGTGGTAATGTGTAAAATAATATCAGAATACGCAAGCACCTGTAAATATCAGAGTGTAACTCCCACAACTGAATATATATATATATATATATATCACTATATTTGGTATAAATTTAAAGGCTAACACTATCAACTCCTCTGGTCTTTATCCTTCAGGAGTAAATATAGACGCCTCAGAATAAAAAAATTGTAATTTTTCAAACATAATCAGGGTCTTTTTGACCCGCTAAATATTGACCAATCATTTTCAAAATAGGCATGCTTTGGTCCGATTCGCTTCTCCACGTAAAATTTCACGATGTTCGGGCAATAATTGCGGCCTCTGGAGCGATCAGAAAAACCGACATAAATTTGGTATTTGGTCCATTTCATCCCCTAAATATTAACCGATCTTTAATAAAAACAATAGGGGTCTTTATTGGCCAGAACCCATTCTACATGCAAAATTTCGTGAAGATTGGTCCATAAATGTGGTCTGTATCGTGTTTACAAATTAGAATGGACAGACGGACGGACACACATGTCTAGATCGACTCAGCTAGTCGAGATATGACGATCAGTATAGGACCAATATTTCGCGGCGTTACAAACTCTTGTGGCTGCACAAAGCTATAATACCCTGAGAACATAGTTGTGTAGAGTATAAAAATCCATGCATCATATATTCCTTGAAGAAAATATTCTTTAAAAAATCCATGCCTCCAGATCTTGAAAAAATATTCTTTAAAAATCCACTCCTAATATAACTTTTGAAGAAATTTTATTTAAAAAATCTACGCCTCATATAACCCTTGGAAATTTTTCTTTATAAAATCTACACCTCATATAACCCAGCTTCAATGCCTTGAAAAACATTATTTGAAAAATCTACGCCTTGAGTATTCGTTGAAAAATCCTTTATATAGGCATTGAAAAAATATTCTTTAAAAATCTACTACTGCTATTGTCCTTAAAATAAATATTTTCATAGGCCCCTTAAATTCTACGCCTCTTGCATTACACCCCTCATCATTTCTTTACGGTCAAAATGGCTATATGAATTCATTATTGTGCATGTGTTTGCCTGATTTCTACTAAAAAGAAAAAAATAACATATTCTCTTGAATTGCTAAACAAATTGCAAATTCCCTACTTCAGCTTTAATTTTTGTTTGTCAGTTTCTTCAGAGCATTTTTTCTCAATGGTCTTTCCAAAAAAAAAAAAATATTTTTTTATTCCATCTGCAATACAAGAAGAACATGCTTGATTTGCGTATTCAAAAACAGAATACCAAAGATGTACTGACATGTACTGGAGAAGAAAAAAAAGGATCCAAAGAAAAAAATCGACAACGACGACGACATGGAAACAAGACAAGCCAAGCCGTATGTACGTGTATATTGAGGGTGGAGATGGTGGAAAAACGTTGGCTGTCATTTTGGTACGATTTGCTGCTGTTTGCCTGGCTTGCCTTCCCGCCTGCCATACACGAAAAGAAATCATGGAAAATATATATTTTTGCCTGTTCGTAATTTTATTTAAATACAAAGTCCACACGTCCATGTCAATGTTATCTGTGCATGGTGTTCTACGGCGAATACATTCGTTCATCCATTCATTCATGTGTTGCATGCATGCTTGCATGTATGTATGTGTGTGTGTGTATTTTTGCATATCTGGGTGTGTGTTGGTGTTTGTACATCTGGGGTGACATATCAGACATAAGCGCCAAGGCAACAATTTTTCCACATTTCTTTTTAAAACATAATCTTCTTGTGAACTCCTTCACAAAACAAAAAAGAAATCCATGTGTATGTGTGTGTGTATGCTTCCAATGTGTGTGTTTCATATGTTTCCTTGCTGCTGGACCAGTTGCAATTCATTCCGCATAGAGAAATTTGTTTAACATTTTTCCTATCATGCTTGCCATTCTGCTGGGGATTTCTCCGCTTGCATCCCAAATCAGTTCGTACAACGGCCACCATCAGCCATCATCTCATCCCACTACGCCCCACCCAATGCAACAATTCGCTATTTATCCGTCATTGTCAGCAATGCTGTTAAAATGTAGTTTGACATGTGCTTCCTTTCGTTCCATTGCTTCCTTGTTAATACGAAACACAAATTTGCATTTTTTTTTCAAAAAAAAAAGTTTTATTTTTATAGGACTTTGTTTTATATAATTCGGTTCGGTTCGATGTGACGTCGGCGGCTGTTGCAATAAGGGGATGGCCATTCATAAATATTGGGGGAAAATTTTTGAAGGAATTATTATTTTTAAAAATTGGTCGAATATAGGCGGGGATTTTTGAAAAATATTGTTCAATTTGTTCAAGCACCTAAAATAGGTGAGGATTTTTTTTAAATACTTCTTCGGGGACCTAATATAGGCGTGGATTTTTTAATCAATATTTATACCATTCATCACACTCTGGAACAGGGTATTATGTCTTTGGGCACATGTTTGTAACTGGTAAAAGGAAACAGAATGATATGTGTTAAGTTTGGTAAAAATCGTATATATTTTCGTCAGATTTAGATATAGCTCGGACCAAATATATTTTCGTCCGATTAACACCGAAATTTTGCACCACGTATCAAATTGGCATAACGTACTGAATTGAGTCTAGAATTATGTGTGCTATGTTTCGTGAAAATCGAAAATCTGATTGAGATTAAATTTGGAAATGTGCGGCATACCGAATAGCGTGTATTACATTTGCTATAAATCGATTTAAATAAGTTTGTCCCATTGTACACAAGCGACTCCAAATCTGCCTGAATGAAATGAAATCTAGCATAGGTTTCAGAATATATGTGCGGATTGATGTTAGTCGGTTCACATATAGATAAAGATTACATATGTAACCCCTTCAGTGTCAAAAACAAATTTTGTCGGAATAAAAATCTAAAATTTTTTTTCAAGATCATATAAAGGGACAGAGTTTAGAAAAATAGCAATTTTGATTTTTTAACCCTCGGC
>NW_026878796.1:0-24445 GCF_032173495.1 Musca vetustissima | reverse complement strand
CGCCTAATTTTCAGTATTTTGGGGGTTTTGATCGTATTTTTCTGCCAAATTAGCTGTAATTTAGTATTTTGAGTTCCAAATAGGTACCAAATCTCCCCACACAAAATTATGAATATAGGTCCATTTTTTCGGATAGCCCCCAATTTTAGCGGTACCCCCAATTTTCGGTATTTTGGGGTTCTTGAGTGCGTTTTTTAACCGAATTTACTGCAATTTGGTATTTTGTAGTCGTATATGGTAAAAAATCTCCCTACCAAAAATTATTAATATTCGCCCCCTTTTTGGGGTAGTCCCCATCAGGGACGTACGCAGGGACGAAACGATTTTTTTTCACAGTAAATTTATGTTTGCAACAGCGAATTTTTTCATTTTGTACAAACCAATCTTCCGGGATAGGCGGAAAATCAAATTCTGAGTCTAAACACGATGCTGGGGCTACGTATCCCAAAAGGACTAAACGGACTTTACGAAAGAGAAGAGGAAGCAATTGGTAAGGAGCCGCAATCTTATGCAAAGATTGGCAGGAGGGCTATGGAGATCGACGAAAGTAATATTTCCGCTGAACTAAAACTGGAAAAACATAAGGAAGTTATTGATGCGATCTTTTTCCTTTTTCCATAAGTCGTTTTTGATAATGAGTTCTCAGTCACGCTCACACGCACCTATTCTAACTTTAGTTGTTCATAACACTGATCTAATGCTATGAATCATTAAAAGGCTTCGAAGCCCGGAGAAAACTAGTAGCAAGTATTGTCTCCATAAACTAGACAATTAAACTCAAGCTGTTGGAGAAAATATACATTTCAAATCTATAAAAAGAAACTACCTTCCTCACGACCGAACACTTTCTCGAAGTCTTTGGTCTGCAGAACAAGACAAATGAGAAGTCTTCTTCTTGTGGTAGTCTTCGACAGGCCTCCAATGGCAAATCCATCTAGGTTTTTGGAGCCATTAAAATAGGCTGCGGCCATCGCAGCTTTAAAACGCGAAGCAATGAACGAGCGCACAAAAACATAGTACTTTCTACAATCGATACACAATAAGTATTTTTGAGTCAGCACGAATACCTTCATGAGGCTCAATTCATGTGAAACTAGAACCCTAGCACAAATACCATCTGGAAACTGTTGTTACAAAGATGGCTTTCGCTAGCATGAAAGTTGGAACTGAGATTTTTTATCGCCTGCCAGATCACAATAAAGGAGTGTCTAAATAGTTATGTTTGAACTCTGGTCCTTTCTAACCCGCACAACGCGCTTTTCACAGGATTAATCCCCCAAAATATATAAACATATTTAAAATCCAACGGTAATATATATGGGGGCTACCCGAAAAATAGGATCAATATTTATAATTTTCCCCCCTCAGCCTTATGTATCATTGGACCAAATCCGTTTCAGAAAATTTGAATTCGATTTACAAAAGTCCTTCCATCCGTCTGTCTGTCTGTCTGTCTAGTTGGCTGGTGCGTACGATAACTCTCGAAGGGAGTTATCAATTTCATCCAAACTTTGCGCTTTGTCAAGCCTAGATCAAGTAGGAAGATGGGACCCATTGGTGCACTCATTCTTGTACCTCCCCCACAATGGGTCAAAAATGTCAATATTTATATTTATAAACTTGAAAATTTTGTAATTCCGAAACCATAGGCTTAGGGTCGCTAACACCGACTGACACTTGTTGATAGAGAGGTTTGGTACCCAATGATAATCCAAAATCCTCAAAATACAGCAAATTTGGAGGTACTCTTTTATGGGGCTACCCCAAAATGTGCAGACAAATGACAACCAAATGCCAGCTCCCTATCTCAATTCCTTCAGAAAATAGCTTGATTGCAAACGACGGATTGTCTTAGAATTTTACCCTGATAAAGAATATATATAGTAAATAGTATATTAATATGTTGGAGGGTATAAAAAGGATCGGCCATCTTATCATAAGCTATATTAAGGGGACCCCCCCCCATTCTCGGGGTCAAAAATTTTGTTGATATAATTCGAATCTACACTAATTATAGAATGTGTCTACAAATTTTCAAATGAAAATCTCAAGAACTCTTGAAGATATAGCCGATTTATTGTGTCAGCATCAAGTGACTGCTGAAGGGCTTCTCAAACTTTAAACGCGTTTTTCTCTAAACATTTTGCGAATGGCGGGCACGATAACTCAAAAACTAATAATCCAATCGATTTCAAATTTTTCTCTGTGAGTGTATAGCTATCGTATGAACTAGGATA
This sequence comes from Musca vetustissima, assembly GCF_032173495.1. NCBI lineage: Eukaryota > Metazoa > Arthropoda > Insecta > Diptera > Muscidae > Musca > Musca vetustissima. The sequence goes on along the minus strand of NW_026878796.1, from coordinate 22,208 downwards.
AAGCCAATCGGTGAAGATCTTCCTTATTTTTTAACTTGGGTTTTGGTAAAAAATCGGCGATTTTCCAAAAATATTTTTTCAAAGGTCCGCCATTTTGTTAATTTTAGAACGAAGTCAATAATCCTAGTTCATACGAGAGCCAGACTTGTACTCTTTCTAACACCGTTGGAATTTTCGGATTCCGATGTTCCAGTGAGGAGTTATCGTGCCCGCCATCAAAAATAAGGACTTTTCTTTAATTACAAAAAACAACAACAAAATTTTTTTGTAAATTATTTTTCTTCTATTTTAAATCTTCAATTATATATGTGTAAAGTTACAAACCTTAACAAGCATTGGTATTGATTTACAAGCCCATTGAAAGTCTTGAAAAAGTAAAACGGTGATTGGGGGCAGCAACGTACACAGGATTTCATTTCGGGGGGGCCCGGTAGTACAAAATGAAAAAATTCACTGTTGCAAACATAAATTTACTGTGAAAAAAAATCATTTCGGGGGGGCCCGGGCCCCCAGAGCCGCCCCCCTGCGTACGTCCCTGATTGGGGGGGTGTCGGTTCCCTTAAAGCAATCAGCCGGCATATAAGAAGCATTTAAATATTCAATATAATTCCGACGTTTTTCATGTTTCCAAGTAAATTTTTATTGCGATTAGCATGTAGATTCTAGGTCCATACTTTGTGTATGTATACATAGTTTATTGTATATAATTGTGTATTTATTTATCTTCCATTGACATCAGCATGGTCATAAACGAGGCTGCCGTTCTATACACCTAGAAATACAAAATATATACATTATGTTAAACGTTGTCATTCATAACGAAGTATTTTATACAAACCCAAACGAACAAACTTAAATCGGTGGTGAAAAATATGCCTCTTATATCGCAAGGTTTCTGGGCTCTGATCATGGTCAACATTAGGATTTTCTGCGAATTAATACTCATGTCATGCCAAGGGAAATATTCATAGATTGCCTCATTTACAGACGTGCTCTAAAAATTAAAAAAAAATTATTTACGTTCAATGAAATAATTATGGGAAATTACCGAATCTTGTATTTTCTGACCACCATGGCAGTATAACATCAACTGTGTCGTCACCGCTATCAAAAAGGACAAATTAAACGATTGATCGGCAATTTCACCACCCAGAGGTATTATAAATGACAGACATGCCAGCTGCAGACAACTAACCAAAAATTTAATGAACACCAAACCCTTATAGACTTCACTAAAACGTTCGGACATTTGTATGATACGACGATGATAGTTTACACACGAAGTTAAAGATTCTAGAAATTTCTTTTCATTGAGATTTCCAGCCGCGTGATGGGCAATGAATTTCTCCGACATTTGTCGATAGCGTAAATTTAAAATACGAAATTGTGCAGAAATATTATGAACACACCAGGAATACAAGGTATCAATGGATAGGGCACCATTGAGTATGTAGTGTATGCCCACAACATTCCAGGTGTAGCAGAGAATATATGCCATATATGAAGCTCTGATGTCGTAGAAGTATCTGAAATAGAAATAAAGCGATGTAAAATAATGGAACAATATTAACAAATTTCAAATGACAAATTGAGGACACTTCGGATTCATTAGAATATTGAGCATACTTCCAGGTGGTATTTTACAATTTAAAACTTCGAAACGACAAATTGAATACCCTTTGGTTGGGTTACAATCTCGAACATTCTAAGAGTGTGGCAAAACCTGTGACAACAAAATTGACCTATGTTCATAATTCTTTCCTATTTCTAGGAATCCGAAATTTCAACTTACAGTTACTTCGACTCTGAGCACCTGAAATGCTAAAGTTTGTGGTCAGTTAAATTGGAAATCCAGTTATGACATTTAAAATGTTCGAATTGGAATTGGGGTCTATGCAAAATCCTGGATCAATACTGACAATTTTCTGTCACGAAGTATTTTACGATTTAAAAATTCGAAATTACAAATTTGTTTGGCCAATTTATGTTAAAATACCTTAATTGGGTCGGAAACTTTTTCGGGGGCTACAACAAAAAATTGGCATACGTTGATAATTTTTGCGGGTTGACTTATGTTCATCTGAGGATCCTAAATATCAACTAATACCTACATCGATGGGAAAGTGAGACTATAGTCATCACTAACAAAATTAAGGCGGGTAAATTTGACATGGTAGAACATGGATCTCTGAAAATCCAAAAATATATATTTACTTACTCCGCTTTAAATGGGGCATCCAATGACTCCATAAAATTCCTACCCTGTAAAGCATAAATTGCCGCTATTGCCAGGGGAGCTAAGGCTGCCAAAACTCCAGTGATGTTTACCATTGAATAATAGAACAACGAAATTCTGGCATCTCCCTTATTTTCTTCGTCAATGATTTTAAGCTCCTCTTCGGTAGCTGACAAAAAATTCGAAATTACCAGAAAAAATAATAAAATCTCCTTTCCACTTACCCTCCAATGTCCATGACCAAACTTTACGCACCAATTCGACAATTTTCTTACGATTTACCATAAAAACGAAAAACTTCACAGTGGATAGGAGAGACTGCCAAAAGGGCGATAGAGCTGTAATCGCTTTACCCAAATCAATTTGCAAATAATTGAAGGCATATACACCCATGGGCCCCAGTAGACCCATAAGACTTAACAACGGTATAAATGTCATCCAAGGTCGGTACATTGTTCGCTTTATCGATGTGGGATCCAAACCAATGGCTGAGAAGCACATTCTTTGTATGAAAAAGAAATTCTTCAGCCTTGTTTGTGGCGGTAAAGCATCCGGTGGTGTTGGTACGCTAAACATTCTCGATGGAAATTCTTTGATAAGCTGTTGAAAACTTTTTGCAGGAGTAGGCAACTGTCGGCTGTATTTATATAAACTCCCATTGATTTGTTTTGATTGGAAAGTAAGGTAATGGTTATGGTAGGCATTTAGTTAAATTGTAGGTTTGGCCAGACATTGATGACGATTTTTCATACCAAATTGACATAGACATCCATTAAAATATATAATTTATGTCTTATGTCTGTATGTCTTATTTGCTAAACATATTATAAATAAAAAGAAGCAGACGGGATTTATTGTATTGTGGATATTTTATTTATATAATGCATGTAAGCAAAGGTTAAAGTCTGGCGTGGTCGGCGTGGAATACCCTACACCATAATCCTTCTAATTTAATTTTTATTTTGCTCAACGTACTGCAGTTACTACAACCTAACGTGTGGAAAATTTCGTTGAAATCGGTTCGGCGCAAAATATTTAGTTTTTTTTTTTTACCGTAACTCCAGAACTTCAGCACCGATTTTGAAACTTTATGCATGAATTTCCTTCATTTTTGGTGTTTTTATATTATAGCTTTGTGCAGGCCCAAAAGTTTGTAACGCCGAGAAATATTGGTCCTAGTCCCACCTTTAAGTATACCGATCTTCATATCTCGACTAACTGAGTCGATCTAGACATGTGTGTCCGTTCGTCCGTCCGTCTGTCCATTATAATTTGTAAACACGATACAGGCCACAGTTATGGACCAATCTTCATGAAATTTTGCATGTAGGATGGGTTCTGGCCAATGAAGACCCCTAATGTTTTGGAAAAAGATCGGTAAATATTTAGGGGATGAAATGGACCAAAAACTTTATTTTTGTCGGTTTTTCTGGTCGCTCCAGAGGCCGCAATTATGGCCCAAACTCCGCGAATTTTTGCATGGAGAAGGGGATCGGGCTAAAGAATAAGCATGCCTGTTTTGATAAAGATCGGTCAATATTTAGAGGGTCAAATGGACCCTAACTTTTGTGTGAAAAATGACAAAATTTGTATTCTATAGTTGACAGTATATCCAAGAGGAGAAGTTGACAGTATATCCAAGAGGAGTGGTTGACCTTTAAATTGATACCAATTATATTGTGGTAGGTACTCGGATGCGGGAGTTACACTTAAATATTTAGAGGTGCTTACGTATTCATATATTATTTAGTAACCTATTACCACACTTGAGAGCGAAAATATAGCGCTGATCGCTTTGAAATGTTCCATGAGGTTCCAGTTATGGTCAAGGACAACGCCTAAAATGTTAGGTGATGATCAGATAATAATTTTTCGGATAAAGTGGACCGAAAACTTAATTATTTGTACTTTTCGGCTCGAAAGCCGAACATCACAACACAGCCCACGATGGAGAGAATCTGAACAAGTAATTAGAGGGGCTGTACTGATTGTTAGTAACATTTGCTGACCTCAGAATATAGAACCACATAATGTTAGATTTTCATGGAAGTTGTGTAGGGTATCGTATGGTCGGCCCCGTCCGACTATACTGCTCCGCTCACTGTTTTTTTTTTTTTTTTTGTTATGTGTTAAAATTTTGAACAAACACAACAACCTGTGGTATATATTTATTTTATCAGTAGTGTTGGAGGGTTTTTGGGGAAAACAAATTTTATTTAGTTTTTGCAAAATAGTCAGGCTGAATCCCAGTTTGTTAGTATAGTTGTTTTTTATAATAACAAGAAACTGGGATTCAGCCTGACTATTTTGCAAAAACAAAATATTTATTTTAAAGTTGACAGAAGAAGACATAGTTGATTTTTATTATTCATCTCAAGTTGTCCTACATTGTATTCTAGTACCATGGCAATAAGATGTTATTGTACCGAAAAAATTATGTTCATTATTACAGACATTCAGTTTCGCTTCGCTTAAAATGAGTCCATACCCCCAAAATAATGAGTTCAATCAGGAAACTTGGCCAGATTTTCTACCCAACCAGAAACTAAAGTATGAAAGCCCCAAATACCGAAATTTTGGTATGTAGCGTTACATGAAGTCTACCCATTCATATTTTATTATTTAGTAGGAAGAATCCTAACCAGGAGAATGCCAAATTACAGCTGATTAAGATGAAAACGTGTTCAAAAGCTTGGAAATATCCAATATTAGGTGGTGCCCAAAAGCTTCAAAATATCGAACAATTATATGTGACCGATGTATTCAGCCCAGTAAAGAAAGTTCATATGTACAATATCCTGTAGATAGAACAGACATAGCATCTTCGGAAGGACATTGAAATCGAATCGGACGAAATTAAATATGTGATCTACATAGATATTTGAATCAATTTAATTCTTACACGTAATATACATACCTTTCTGAAATTTATCGTCACCATAAATGCAAACGAATGCAACTACACTTTTTCAAAATTTACAGTAGAAGCAAAAAGCGTGATGTGTGCTAAATCTATAAAAATGGAGTATGGTTGGAAATGTTTTCAAAGATAAGTTTTTTTAATTAATTTTTTTTTTGTTCTTAACTTGATATTTTCTGAAACAAAAAGACGTTACTACAACACAATTAGAGTACAACAAAGTGTACTAATAATTATCCGATTGAGACTAAAATTTGTGCAGCATACCAAATTGAGTCTAATCTTATGTTACTTCTGGAATGTTAGGTATTGAAAATAAGATATACCGGTCCATTTTTTACGGTAGCCTCCACATAGCGGCAACCCAATTTTCGGTAATTTCAGGATTTTCCTCATTTTTTAACTAACCAGTTATAATTTGGTAGTTTCTCATTGAGTTTCTCATTGAGTGGAAACTCTTCCTGCTAAAAATTATAAATATTAGTCCACTTTTTTGAGTTGCCCCCATATAACGTTACATTCCAAACATCGGGGTTTTGAGAAGTTCTGCCACATATTTTAAATATATGGGCTGTAGTATGAGTACATACAATAAACGCTCTTAAGATCGTTATATATATCGTTATGCCATTTTAATATGCTGTCGAAGCTTGAAATGTAATATGCGATCGAAATAGATATAGGAACCGATTTCATACAATCGATTGAAATTGCATATGACGAATAATAGACTATAATTTTTTTAACAAATTTAGTTATTTAGTTTAATGGCAGTCATAACAACTGAGTAAAAATTTGAATTTTTTGTTAGTTACGCCTTTTTGCATTTATCAAATAAACCCACTTGTAGTTACGTCTTTTTGTTTTTTGTTAATAGAAGCTCCCTTTTTGACCGCAGACGTGTAAAACTTTGTCAACACATGTAGTTTATTGACATTCACAATATTCATTCAAAAAGTCAATTTTCAATTTCTTGTTAGTTACGCCTATTTGCATTTTAGCTGACGATATATATTTTCGTCCGATTTAAGGTAAATCCCTAAATATCTTTCGATTTGCACGAAATTAGGTACAACATACTGAATTAACCCTAGAATGATGTGTGCTAAGTTTCGAGAAAATCGGTTCAGATTTAGATATAGCTCCCATATATATTTTCGTCCGATTTAAGGTAAATGCTGCACCAAACACCTAATGTTTGTCCGATTAATACGAAATTTTGCACAACGTATCAAATTGAGACTTAAATGACGTTAGTGCATTTTGTTATGTATTTCCAACGGGTGTCTGATTGAAATTAAATTTTTAACAGTGCGGCGTACCGAATAGCTTGTATCAATTTTAATATAAATCGTTTTCCATAAATTTGTCCCATTGTGCGCAGACGACTCTAAATCCTCCCGAATGAAATTAAATTTTCATAGGTTGCAGAAATACATGAGCATGTTCCTTCGAGGGGCAATTGTAAGGATACATATGGGAAATTACAAAAATCTTTTAAATTCCTTGAAGCTGAGGTTTGCAAGGTTATAACTCGCGAAATATGAACATATTGCATATAATTTAAATTCAATTCTATAAAATGAAGTGTTCTTGTCAAAATCTTGAAATATTGATAATAAATAATAAGTTGCGTGGAAGCTGTGATGGTGGTAATGTAAAAAAATGGGTGAAAATGTGTTGAAGCCAACGAGTTTTTTTGTGTTCGTTCCCGATTTGTGGCTAAACTACACAACGCACACACATGTGATCAGTGACTAAGTTGCAGAATACCCCATGGACAATATGGTTCTAATGTATGATTTTTCGATATAATCACTGCAACCACCCAAAATGGATGCTGACATTTTGAAGCCGGATTTTCGGTGTTTTTTGAATTTTTCTTATAATTAGGATGCGCATCCAGACAATAGAATAAACTAATTATAGGATCGTAGAACTCGTGATTCTGCTTCGTTTAGTGTATATCTCATGAATGTGCCCACTGTAGCTTCTTTGCAATTGGGTTCCAAAGACGAAAATTTAGTGCGTAAATTTTTATAAAAAACATATTTTTTTAGTCTAAAATTAAGAAAGTCCATTCAAATTCCGTGGAACCCCGCGTGATTTTATTTTTTTTACGTGCCGGATCTAATGAGCCCATCCATGTTCAATTCCGCCCATTAAAACGGCGGATATAGGTACCTTGAATGTGGGAAAAACTGCAAAAACTTATTTTGACAAATTCGCGTAAATAATCGCGGTTTTCTTCGAATTAATTTTACATGCATTTATGCTTGTATTGTCAAATTCGCGAATCTGCGTGGAAATAGGTCAAAAATACATCGATACGCGAATAATATGCATATTTTATCCAAAATTGATTGTGGAGGCACATCCGCGGCTCTTAACCGATCCTTTTAAAATAGGTGTCCTTTTGCGTATTTTCATAGGAGATTACTAAAATCGGATGCGCATAAAAATCGTATGCACGTTGCGTGATTTTTAGCCATTTTTAGGGTTTTTGCATAGTAAAGTGCATCGAGTGGCACACTTTGACCGCTAAATTAAACATTGAAAAATTAATAATTATTGAAAGACATTGATTCGGTTTATACGAAAATCGCATGCGCATCAACTGATTTCAATTAATTCGCGAATTGCAAGCTTTTCAATATTGATCATTTTTATGTATTGTAAATGCAATATATTTAGCCATTAATGACGTCGAAACTCTTATCAGATGAATCTGCCGATATTTGACAATCATCTAAAAGAATTTGCAGAAGAAAGCGTCGTATATTTTAGAAGATTAAGGCAAAACCGTATCCTCTTAACCATACTAAAAAAATCGAAAATTCAAAAAAAAAAAAAAAAAATAGTTTTAATTCAAAAATTAATTTATTTTATTTTCCGATATCTTCATGTTTCTATTTGTTTTTCGCGACTATTAAACCGTATTTCAGTGTGATTTGACTAGTATGCAAAGAAAACAATGGTGTTTAAGCATTTGTGAAGAAATTCGCGAATTACAACGAATAGGAATTCATTTAATATATATTTGAAATACAAGATTTAAAACCGCTATAACTTTTGTGCGCAGCATCCGAATTTGTGAACGCGAACAGATTTCGAATCAGCATATTTTTCTTAACCTATGTACCAAAAATCATAAATGTGCTCGCAAAAATATTTTCAAAATTTTTTTAATGGAATTTTAAAAGAATTTTGTAATTTCCCATATGTACAATTGTAAGGATACATATGTACAATATACCCAAAGTGGTGAAGGGTATTATATAATCGGCCCAGTCCGACTATACTACTTTCCTTACTGGTTTTTAAATCTGATACGTTGATGGGTATTTGGGCACTTTTTAGAAAATATATGAGGTACATCTAAATCGATTTTAATAAATGGCAATATTTGTCATTCTACACTCGGGAAAATGCAATCGAAAAATTTTGCGCTTTTACACAAAATCGGTCGAAAATGTATATAAGAGCTATATATAAATTGGAACTAATTTCAACAAAACTTAACACACGTCACTCTAGACTCAATTTGAACCGGTGTACAAATTTTCGTCTCAATCGGATAATTATTGGAACGCTTTGGTGTACATAAATGTATTGTAGTTACGTTCTTTTGTTTCAGAAAAAAAAAAATCAAGTAAAAAATACATAACTGACAATAAGCGATGTTTAGCGCCGTTTCGGCTTTCCTGGATAGTAAGTTCGGATTCTTTCCCCAAAGAAGTATTATAACATCATCTGCATAACAGACTGGTTCAAATCCTTCATCGGCAAAGTTTCTTAAGAATCCATTTATGGTAGTTACCCACAAGAGCGGTGACAAAATCCCACCCTGTGGTGTTCCTTGACCTACTTTGTCTCTGATTGCTATGTACTTTATGCTACAGCTAATCCATCTATTCCTTAGTATGTAGTTAACCCAGTCTATGATTGTCAACTCGGAAAGTATCTAAGGATTGGATAAGTGTATTAGTGCTGATACCTCCAATGTCAATGCATACCGCTATGATGGGATGGGAAGTGAACATTCATTAGGAACTTTAATGTTTCCTCAATTGTTTCTATCCTGTTACCCTCGCCGTCTACCATAGTTTTGGTATGGGTGTGGGTCTTAGATAGAAACTTCTTGATTTTGAAACGTAGTTGCGTTTGGCGGTTCTTTGAAATAATTGTATTCTTTCCGTATATCGTGAAAGTTGTCCAAGACTACTGTCGATTTTTTTTCCGGCATGCTCTATTGTAAAGCTTTCGGGCCTCTTTTCCTTTGTTCCGAATCTCCCCTGTCATCCTGAGTTTTTCAAAGGCAGATCTCTTTTTTTCGAAGAGGACAACTTTCGTCGAAAGCCTTTATAGCTACTTCCTTTAATTTGTTGGCGTTTCTGTTTATGTCATTCGTGTCTAGGCACTCAATTGGGTTGCCCTTACCTCTCCTTGACTAGTCTCCCAAACTTTATCGTATTGGACTTTATTAGTATTGGACTTGTTTCGGAAGTATATGTGTTTCAGCGGGGGCCGTAGGAACATATTTGTGGTCAGAAAAGGAGTACTCTTTCGAGACTCTCCATTCCCGGACCTCATCTATTAAGTTCGCTGAACATATTGTTATATCTAATACCTCCTCTCTAATTCTGTTAACAAAGGTAGGAGTATTTCCTATGTTTAAGGGTTATTAGATCGTTAGTATTTAAATAATCTAGAAGGACCTGACCCCTTTTGTTATTATTTGTACTACCCCACGCAATATGATGTGAGCTAGCATCACTACCAATTACTACTTCATTTACAAGTACTACTCTCCTGTAAAATAAATTAAATTGTAGTTTCGTCCGTTTGCACTTATGGTAACACAATACATTCTAGATTCAATTAAATATCCTCTATCAAATCTCGTATATATGGTACAAATATTCTCACCATTTACATAAAATCAGACGAAAATTTAAATCTGAACCGATTTCAATACGCGATGCAAAATTTCGTTTTAATAAATTCGAAAGGAAATATATATGGGAGCAATACCTAGATCTGGACCGATTTCCACGAAACGTACGCCAACCTCTCGTAATTGCAAAATTTAGTCTAAAATTTGTGAGTTTTGTGTATCATTTACATAAATTCGGATATGAGAGATATATCACAATCTGAAGCGATTACATTGAAACTTCACATATAGTAATCTGTACATAATTCAGTACGCTGTGCAAAATTTTGTCTCAATTAAATAAAATCGGACGAGAATTTATATATGTGGAGCTATATCTAAATCTGAAGATTTCTTCTTTTCAATAGGGTTCGTCCTTAGGTCAAATAAATGATCTTAGTCTGATCTCAGTTATGATCAGGATATTGCAACGTAATTCATATTCATTCCATGATTTCTAATAGACACAATAACTAATACTATGGTCACATTACACCTTTTCAACTGCTCAGATAAGTTAATTCGCATGTCGTTCGGTTCGATTTCATTAACAACGCCCAACTTTTCAATATAATTTTGCTGACTTTTTACACAATACATTTTCCTGTTTTGGACCCGTGTAATAGTCACTACTGAAGTTTCCCTCTTCAAGGGAATGGAATTTATACCAAGTCTCCATGACCCTGACAGGTGTATTTTATGTTTTTAACGCTTTGGAACGGGTTCGTCGTATGCTGTCCACTCTGAAAACTGTATATTATAGTTCAGGGTAATATAGAGTCATGTTTCATCCATTCCCAAAATCTAAACGCAAGTCTCTCTCCCATAAGAATCCCTTACAACGGATTTTTTTTTTTATTTCTTAAAAAAACGTTATATGTCTCCCTGAAATCAATAACAAATTGACATTTATGGCTGTATCACCTTCTGTTCCTTTTCGGAAATCAACCAATAACATTGGTAATAAAACACCACTGACTGACATATTAATAGCCAACACTCTGCCCATATAACAGTTTAACCCACCATTCAACGTATGGAAACAGACAATAGAATTATTATAAATCCCCCACATAATAATAAAATTATATATATTAAAATTTATTATACGGTCTAATGGTAATTCTTTAATAACCAACTATTCATTCATAAACAAAGAAGCAAAAACAACAACAACAAGACCAGTAAAAAACATTAACAATTCAGGGCAGGGAGAGCACGCGACAAATAAACAATCATCATTTCATTTTCAATATAGGTAAGAAAAAAGCGCTAGTTGGTTGGTTAGACACAACCAAACACAACATCAAACATGTTGGGAACATACATGTGTAATGGCAACATGTTGGAGTTTGATAGCGTTCAACTATGGGGGATAGTTGTTTGGGGCCAGGCCGTTATCAAAATTCAGTTTGTATTCAAACTTGAGCAATAACGGTTGGTCATAGCTACGGTGGTTTTTGCTACGACGGCGATCGATCAGACGGAACGCGGCCCACGAATTGGTTTTTTATGTTTTTCTTTTTTATTTTGGTTTTTATTAAATTTCTTTTGCATAAAAAATAGACAAAACAAGTGGAAGTGACTGCAGTTAAAAATTTAAAGAAAAAAAAATAAACGAAAGGAAAAGAAAATAAAATTCAAAACCGACCACACCAAATAAATTTGTGTCGCATGCCAAACAAGGGAACTAAACAACAACAACAAAAACGACAACTCAAGTTCCCCACTGTTGTCCAAAACGGAAATTAATAACCGCCGAATATGTTCAATAGAGAACGACAGCAGTAACAATACCAGTCAAAGTGTCCAAAAAACCTCAAAGATATTTAAAATTTTGAAAAAAAAATAATAATAATTTAAGAAATTACTGGAAATACGTGATTCAAGAAAAGTAAAGGAGAAGAAGAAGCAGAGAGTTGCATACAACTAAATGCGTTTATTAAAAGAAATAAATAAATAAAAAACAGCAGCAACTACAACAATATTTTTTTGTTAAGCATATTTAAGTGAAATTTAATTTAAACTTTTGTTTGTTGGTGGTGTACGAAGCGGAAAATCCCAAAAAAGGTATTTTGTGGTCAATACCCAGACCAGTGGATAATCAGCCAGCCGACCCAAAACAAAAAGACCCCCCTAAAAAGGAATTACAACAGCTGTCAAAGAGAAAGGTGATTTATTTTTTACATTTATTTGACACATTTCTTCGCTTTTTCTCTTCAGTTACAAAACAATTCTTTTATAAAAGAATTATTTTTTTCCAAGAATATTTTTTTTTTCTTGAAGAACAATTCAATGCAGGGCGAAGGCGATCCCCATTGAGGTGCATTATTATGAATTCATTGTGCGTAGGTTTTTGCTTCTTCAAAAGATTTTTTTGGAATTTCTGGGTCGTTTTTGACAGATTTTTATCATCGTTGTTGTTGAGGCTTAAAAAGCGTATCAATTGTACGGTGAAAAGGCATTATTTTTTGAGCTATCAATCATGGGTGTTGTATTGTGTTCAATTTAATCCACAGAAGCGCAGAGTTCACTAACCGAACGCAATCTACAAGTAGTAGTAATAAGATGCTTCGGGTAAAATGTGTTAAATGTATGACAGTAATCTTGTACTTATCTTTGGTTGGGCCCAAGTGGGGTCGAATCCGAAAAATGAATCTTAATATTACTTATTGCAATTAAGGACTAAAATGAGTCTTAATACTGGTAATAGAGTCGAATCTTAATACTATTATTTTCAAAACTACACCTTCTAAAAAGAATGAATTCCTACAAGTAACCTGTAAGGAAAGTAGTAAAGCCGGACGGGGCGACTATATGGTGCCCTTCAGCACTATGGGTCGCATTTTTGAATGACCATTTACATGAAATTTGGTAAACTAAAGTAAGTGATCTTTATCAAAATGTGAACCGTCTTAAATCAAACCATAAACATGTCATTCTTTTGTTACAATGGGACAAAATTATGTAAATCGATTCAAATCAAATATCAATCGGACACCCGTTGAATATTTGGAGCCCAATTAACACAAAGTCGGTCGGAAATATATATGGGCTATATCTGTACTTGTACAAAACGCAATTACGTGATTCCATGCTCAATTTTGTTCGTTGTGCAAAATTTCATGTCAATGTAACAAACATGAGAACTTTGTTGCTCCATCTACTTAAAATCGGAAGAAACTATATATGGGAGCTATATCTAAATCTGAAACGATTTCAACAAAACTTGACACACGTTAGACTACACTAACTTTAGTACGTTGTGCAAAATTTTGTGCCAATCGGCCTAACTTTGGGTCTTTGGTGCACCATTCACTTAAGGGGACACCTTTCCCCTTTCTCGGTTTCAAAAATGTTAATTTTGTTTTTTGATTTAATTCGAACCTACACTAATTCAAGAATGTCCCTATAAAATTTCAAATGAAAATCTCAACAACTCTGGAAGATAAAGCCGTAGCCGATTTACTGTGTAAGCATTAAGTGACGATAAGAGCGATTCTCAGTGTTTCTCAGAGTTTATAGCTATCGTATGAACTAGGATAAATCCAATCGGGCAAAATCTTCCTTATTTTTAACATTGTTCGTGGTGAAAAATAGGCGATTTTCCAAAAAAAGTATTTCATAGTTTCGCCATTTTTTTTTTTTTAATTTTTGTGCGAAGTCAATAATCCTAGTTCATACGAGAGCCAGACATGTACTCTTTCTAATGCCATTGGAATTTTCGGATTTCGATATTCCAGTGAGGAGTTATCATGGCCGCCAACAAAACAACAACAGAATTTTATAAATTATTGTTCATCTATTTTAAATCTTCAAATATATATGTACAAAATCACAAACCTTAACAAACATTGGTATTCATTTACCAGCCCATTGAAAATCTTGAAATTTAAAATCGAGAATGAGGGAGGTCCCTTTAAAATCGGACGAAACTATATACGGGAGCTATATGTAAATCTGAACCGATTTTTCCCAATTTCGTCTTTGGACCAAATAAATGAGCCGTGCCAAATTTTATCCAATTCGGATCATAAAGGCGACCTGTACTTTGTTTTTCAATTCAACATGGACAGACCGACGGACATGACATAAATCGACTCAGAAAGTGTTGCTATGCATATTCTCAAAAGGAACCATGGATCTAACACTTTTCCTTAGGCCTGTTACAAACATAGGATCACTGTACCACAGTGTGGTTAAGGGTAAAATAACCTTGTAAATTTGCAAGCGAATTGAATATCCGACAACAACATTAACTCCGAAACATTGTTGATAAAACGATATACCTTATATAAAGCGAATAAAAAACCTGTGCTTAATTCCGAAAAACTCTGCAAACCATGGGCTGAGGGTAGATATCAGTCGGCAACACCGACATACACTTGTTTACTTATTAGGATAGTCCTACCGCCAAAACTCGGTATTTTGAGGAATTTTTGAGACTTTTTTCAATCAAATTGGCTGCAATTTCCTACAAAAAATATCAATACTGGTCCACTTTTTAGCATAGCCCCTACATAACGGTATCCAAAAATATTCCGTATTTTTTCAGGCCTTTTACCGAATTGCTTGTATTTTGGTACTTTAGGTCCTACCAAACATTAATATTGGTCCTCTTTTCAGGATAATCCCCATATAATTTTGCGTCCCAAATTTCGGTATTTCTGCGAAGTAGTGGGACGTTTTTCATGTAAATTGGCTGTACTTTCGTATTTTAATTCAAATTGGGTAGTAAAATTTCCTACCAATAATTTTAAATATAGGTACACTTTTTACGATTTCTCTCATAAACAGTACAACCCATCATCCGGTAATTTGGTATTATGGGAACGATATTTCTAATTGGATGTGAAATCATCCTATCAAAAATTTACCATTTCAAAGCCCACCATATATAAATTTCCCGAAGGATTACAGGTATTTTAAATGTCGAGGGTATTAAAAGTTCGGTCCGGCCGATTATACGACCTTTTTACTTGATGTCGATGTATTGATAGGATTTGCAATTTTTCTGACTGATCTTCACTCCAAAATTGTCAATTTTGTTTATTTACGAATCCAGTGAGCCGGAAATTAGCTTCGTCGCTGGACATAATTTTTCATTAGAAAATTAGATCCAAACCTTCTTAACAGAGCACGCATTTTAGTAATAAAATTCAAGCCTAGTTCGTTTCCATCCATCGTTAAATTATGGATCAAACTGAAGATAATAGCAAATGTATAGTCGTAGAAATGCAAAGTTAGAAGACTACAAAATATATTATTTTTATTTACCACTCCAAAAAAAATAACAGAATTTGGATATTGAAACGGAAATATAAAAGTTTTCTTCAATATGCATATTCGGCTTTCAGAGTTCAATTTACATAGCTTCATGAATATAGATGAGAAACGTTCTTTAAATTACAGGTGTATGTTTGTAATCTGACAAGCCTTACCGATCATTTGTATTTTTTTTTTAAACTTCCAATGACAATTTAAACCATCGATGTGTCATAGCATTTTATTGTACATCAGTTTTTGTTTATTCAAATATGTCTCCCTCGCTTGACAAATGATGCCTTCAACAGGTCCCAACCCATGTCTGTTTTGGCATACCAAATGATACGATTCATCTGACAAGAGGTGTACAACGCCTGTCTTCTTCATCGCACATTTAAGTACGCCTTTATAAAACAATTACTGATAATGATAATAATGGTGATCATCATCATCATTTTGTTAGTGTGGGCTTTCATCTTCTTCTATGCTTCATTTCAATGAAATTTGTAATGTTTAGGAAAATTTCACTTTATATGGTTCTTACTATAAAAACAAATACAAATAACCTAATAATAAAACTAACAATAATAAACAAAAACAACAATATCAGTATCTATGAATGAATGAAGAGGTGTCCATAATTAATTCATACATATGTATGTACAATGTACATACATACAACATCAAACAAATGTACTCACCTTTTGGAGAAGATTTTTGTTTTCTCGGAGTTACTTTTTTTGTGTGTGGGTAATAAATTTTCAAAAAAACTTTAGAAGAATAAAAAGGAGAAGAGGAAAAACACATTCATTTAATGATTGTTTTTGTTTTTTTTTTCATTTATTTTTTTTCGTGTACTCATTTGAATGATTATTTTCTCACATACAAATAAAAAAGACTTAGGAAACAAACGTCTATTACACTGTGCGACACGAAAATTTTTCAGGGGTTCTAATGTACCAATTCTGTTTAGTTGAAGTCCCTGGACCACGAAAATACCTTTGGTTTTTCAGGGTCACTTCGAAAATTAATTTTATAACGGTAAATATAGAGAAAACGCGGTTTCATGGATTTTCCATTTGAAACTTAAATAACTTATTTACTTTATAACGGATTTATACTATTCTTTTTTTCTTTCGAAGAGTACAATTTTTCCTTTCAAACAAGATATATATTTGGTAAATCGGTTGAGGATTGGCTGAGTTACAGCGGTTGAAATGTGAAAAAATACGCATAAAGTGACAAAATTTATTTTTCTTCGGACTGTACGATGAAATTATGATATCAAGCCATATAAGTTTTATTATATTACGGGGAAGAAAATTAAATTAGCTTTCGAAAATGATAAAAATCAAAAAAATCGGTTAAAAAATGAATGACTTATACACATTTTTGTATTGATTCTATGCATATTCTCTAAAGGAAATATGGGTCTATCTCACTTCCTTTTGCCTGTTGCAAACATAACGGTTTGTAACAGGAAACGATACAGACCCATATTTCCTTTAGAGAATATGCATAGAATCAATACAAAAATGTGTATAAGTCATCCATTTTTTAACAGATTTTTTTGATTTTTAACATTTTCGAAAGCTAATTTAATTTTCTTCCCCGTAATATAATAAAACTTATATGACTTGATATCATAATTTCATCGTACAGTCCGAAGAAAAATAAATTTTGTCATTTTATGCGTATTTTTCCACATTTCAACCGCTGTAACTCAGCCAATCCTCAACCGATTTACCAAATATATATCTTGTTTAAAAGGAAAAATTGTAGTATTCGAAAGAAAAAAAGAATAATATAAATCCGTTATAAAGTAAATAAGTTATTCAATTTTCAAATGGAAAATCCATGAAACTACGTTTTTCTCCATATTTACCGTTATAAAATAAATTTTCGAAGTGACCCAGAAAAACCAAAAGTATTTTCGTGATCCAGGGACTCCAACTAAACTGAATTGGTACAATAGAACCCATGAAAAATTTTTTTTTGTTATTTTGTAGCACAGTGTTATTATTGTTGTTGATGTTCACCACTTTGTGAAAAAGACTTAAGACCCAAACATGTCCCAAAATTGAATTGCATGTTGTGGGAGCTCTCAAGCCGCCAGCAACCACACAACCAACAACCATAATCTGTTTGATGGCAATGATGACGTTCATGTTGTTTTTGTTGCTGTTCGTTTGATTCATTCATATTTTGTCGGCAATCGTATTTAAATGACACATGTAATGTGATGGGACTTTTTTTTGTGTGCGCACTATGTGCGTGCGTGCAGGTTTAAGTGAATGACTATTAGTGTAGGAGTATGAGGAATATCAATGAGGATTTGATATTGGAGTAGGCAAAGAATAAGGTCTATGTTTTTATTATTTTAATAGAAATGCAATTGAAATCATTTAAAGTTCTCAGGCATATTGTTGAGGGTTTCCAAGAACCCATACACATACCAATCTGAAGTTTATGAAAAATTTAATGTCAATCATCGAGCAAAATATTTATAAGATCTATATATAAATGGGGGTATTTGAGCAACCGTATATGGGAGCTATATCTAAATCTAAACCAATTCCAACAAAACTTCGCATACATAAATTTGGACCTGATTCAGTACGCTGTCCAAAAATTTCTGCCAATTGGCCTAAATTTGACTCTTTGGTGTTCTATTTACATACAATCGGACGAAACTATATATGGGAGCTATAGCGAAATCTGAACCGATTACAACAAAACTTCGCATACATCAACCTGGACCTAAGTCAGTACTCTGTGCAAAATTTTGTGTCAATCGGACCAATATTGGGAGTTTGGTGCACCATTTGCCTTAAATCGGACGAAACTATATATGGGAGCTATATCTAAATCTGAACCCATTCTCTCCAATTTCAATAGGGTTCGTCCTTGGGCCAAATTTCATCCAAATCGGATCATAAATGCGACCTGTACTTTGTTCACAAAAATACATGGACGGAAGGACGGACGACAGACGGACATTCTTAAATCGACACAGAAAGTGATTCTATGCATATTCTCAAAAGGAACGTTTTCGATTCCTTTTGCCTGTTACAAACATATGCACAAATACATAATACCCTGTACCACAGTGTGGTGAAGGGTGCAAAAATCTGATTATTTTGTATACCACAAATTCATAATACATATTTATGACCAATATGTGACATTTTCAGTTGAAGTTATCGTCCAAACATCTGTATAATTAAAATGACAATTGTGCTATAAATCCTCACTCCTCCAAAACAACATCATTAACCAGAATTTGACAAATGAACATCTGCAAAAAAACTAAGCAAAACAATTGTGGTTAAACCACGTTACCATTGCCAATAAATGTTTGAATTGAGTATTTCTTTGTTTCCAATACACTTGCCAAGCCATCTACAGGTGTGGGAAATAATTGGCATTGACTTAGCAGAAAATCCTATGTTTATTTAAACGATTTCAAAAGAGTTAAAATAAAAGGTAGCTTCAAAATTTTGTAATTATAGTTTCAATATTAAAAAATAAAAATAATTAAAAAACGAAAGCTCAATTGTAGCTTCACTTTTAATAACTATTTTAAAAAATCGTGTATC
Source organism: Musca vetustissima (assembly GCF_032173495.1). Taxonomy (NCBI): domain Eukaryota; kingdom Metazoa; phylum Arthropoda; class Insecta; order Diptera; family Muscidae; genus Musca; species Musca vetustissima. The sequence continues at coordinate 3,252 of NW_026878796.1, read as the reverse complement.
TTCTCATATTTAAATTGTTATGATTCATCATCTAAAGTGCGGATACAAGATGCACAATAGGCACTGACTGGTTGCTACCAAAAATAGTTATGCATGTATTTTATAAAAAAAAAACGAATAGATAATATTGTGGGAGAAATTCGACAGATTGTCGAATCACATCACATTGCATCATAAGCCGTCTGTTTTTTTTAAGGAAATATAACCTACTAATCCATTTCCTTATTCAAATGTTCTAAATAAATAAAATTAATTCCTAAAACAATGGCTAATTAATGATACTGATTAAAAAATTGTGGGAATTTTGTTATGAAGTTCTTAAATCATTTGATACCCTACACAATTATTAATATGTTTAATAAATTAAAAAATGGCGTGCAAGAAAATATATTTTATTTTCTGATATCTTCATGCTTCTATTTGTTTTTCGCGACTATTACCCTACTTCAATGTGATTTGACTAGTACGCAAAGGAAACAAATGTGTTTAACCATTTGTCAAGAAATTCGCGAATTACAACAAATAGGAATTCATATAATTTATATTTGTAAAAGTCGTCTCGTTGAGCGTTAATGTAGCAGGCTCCACGTAGGGCGTTAATGGAACGTTGGCTATGTTGGACTGCAAAACGGCCTTGCTTCGCAATTTGTAGCGATTCATAAATAAAGAAAAGAGGATTTGGTTATTTTTTAAATATCGACTTTATTACTACTCTGCACTACCTTATCAGATGGATACAGTGTATCGTGTTTGAATGGAGATTGCGGAATGAGTTACTTTAGGTATTTTATTCTTATCCATCTGATAAGATTGCTCAGATGTATCGTGTTTGAATGGAGATTGCTTAATGAGCGACTTCTTGTTTGATTTGAAAATTGTCATTTATTTAGAAAATTATTTCATTGTACAGTATACTTAATGGCTACAGTATAAAATTGAACTTAAAATCTATTTCTCCTATCCCATATGGCTTACAATGAAGGAGACTACGAACTATTTTATACCTAGCGCCGCATTTGAAATGTTTAACAAAGTCTTTAAGCAAACTAGTACCTACACATAATCTTGAAACTTTACGTGCCTTAAAAATAGGCCAAACTTAAATAAACTTAAAACTACCTTAAAACTAAACTTATATACAATTTATGGTTTATTCTTCGTCGTAAAGGATTCCTCCGTCTCGCAGCTTCAGCAAAGCTGCAGGAGGGAGTTGTTTCCTTCTAAGTATGGAGTGGAGTTCCACGTTGCACTCCAGGTATCGCCCCACTATTCCAGTTTCCACAAGCTAACTCCTTTCCAAGAAGTTGAGGGCATATTTCATCATGCAGACATCGATTCGGTTGAAGTCGATTGCATTGTGGATGTTGATGTTCCTATTGGCCGGACGTCTATATATTCCATTGCTATCCAGTGTTGGTCTCATTCCTACATATGATGCCAATATATTTCTCTCTCACATTCTAATCCTTTCCATCTGGGCAGACGATATGTCTGTCCATGCTGCAAAGGAGTAGGTGATAATGGGACGAGTCACTTGCTTGTATATTAGCAACTTTACCTCCGAAGTAAGTCCGCCTCTCATTCGAAAGAGTTCATCTTTTTAGCCTTTGAAAGCACATGATCCACATGGCGACAGAAGTCGAACCTTTCGTGCGGGATGATTCCAAGGTATTTCATCCTGTCTGACACGCCAATGAATTCATTACCAACCTTTATAGTTGGAATGTATTTTCGGAAGCTCTTTGCAGTGGACTTGGGTTTGTCCTTGGAAATCACAGTTACACACTTTCCAACATTGAGTTTGAGTCCCCATTTGTTGAAGTAGTTGTGAAATGTTTCCATGTACATATTCCATCTTCTTTCCACAGTTGCTATGGTTCGTTCCTTCAGTCTGAAGCCTTCGGTGACATATGTAGAGAATGCTGCCAGTGCGTGGGTTGTCGAATGTTTTGCTCGAAATCCAAACTGGCAATCTCTAAGCATTTTCCTTTCCTCAATAACACGGTAGATGCGTCGCAGAATAAAATGCTCCAGCAATTTCCCAAAGGGCAAGCGACTTATTGTATTTCCTTTGCTCTTTTATATCCTTTTCTGGGTTACAAAATGTAATTATCGTTATCGATAAGTTCGATAACATTCTAATATTGTGTACAGGGTTGTAGTTACATTTTTCATTCAAACAAGGGTTGCATTAATAAGCTTAAATCTAATAGTATAAATTATGTAAATGAGGTTTACATCTATTTGTAGTAATGTTGATATGTTTAAAAATAGTGGATTGCTTCATATTTGAAATACAAGATTTAAAACCGCTATAACTTTTGTGCGCAGCAGCATTTGGGAAAGCGAACTGTATGTACCAAAAATCATGAATATGCTCGCCAATTTTTTTTTTAATTTTTTTATGGAATTTTAAAAGAATTTTGTATTATATATTATTTTGTATTTTTTGGTGCCTCCGGTAAAAATTTCCAAGTATTGCAAACGGAATGACAAATTTAATACACATTTGACATTATGATGGAGGGTAAACTTATTAGTAAAATATTAAAAATATCAAATAAACAAAAATATAATCAATTGAATTTATTTTCATCATCACCGATTTCGCTAAAAGGACACTCATGGCCCAAAAATATCAGTACTTAGATTCCTCCACAAATCACTTCATAATACATTAGCTGTAAAAATATGACGTTATCTGCGCTAAATAAAAAATTGTCTATTTAAAATTTTGTAATTTCGGTTTACGTTATATATTTATGTATAATTTATACATTTTCATTTTAAAATTTAATATATATACATATATTATAAATCTAAACTGGAAACTTTAAAACTATTCAAAATTGACATAAAATATTCATGGAATGAAAACAATAACGAAATGCTGCAATGATGCTGATTACTGCCTTGAATAATCAATTTAAAACCCAGATTTTTTCGTTGTTATGATATAAATATCATAAGTATTATAGTATTTATAATGTTATACCTTTAAAAATTAAACATTTGTTGAATTAATAAATTATCATTTGATAGCCATGTGACAAATTGTTTTGACTGTTGTGAAGGACTTTTCAAACAAAACACACATACCAAGATTTAAAAACATCTTCTGTATATTTAAACACAATATAATTCGCAAACATAATGCGATAATCTTCCTTGAAGAACATAATAAAAAAACTGCAAACAATGCATTAGAATAAAACTATTGTTTCAATGATATTTAAAACTCTTAACGTATGG
>NW_026878795.1:0-25133 GCF_032173495.1 Musca vetustissima | reverse complement strand
CTATATTCATTGTTTTTAGTGGAGAGATTTGGTACCTATTAAGAACTCAAAATACTAAATTACAGCTAATTTGGCGGAAAAATGCGATCAAAACCCCCAAAATACTGAAAATTGGGAGGTACCGTTATATGGGGGCTACCAAGAATTGGACATTTAGGATCCAATAAGAACCCAATGAAGTAAATTTCAGCGAATTCAGCTGAAAAGGCTAACCGAAAAAATTGACCTATATACATAATTTTTTGTAGAGAGATTTGGTACCTATTAAGAACTCAAAATACTAAATTACAGCCAATTCGGTGGAAAAATACGATCAAAACCCCAAAAATACAGAAAATTAGGAGGTACCGTTATATGGGGGCTACCAGAAAAAGTGGACCTATATTTATAATTTTTTGTGGGGACATTAAGAACCCAATAAGAACCCAATGTACCAAATTTCAGAGTATTCGGTTGAAAAACGCGCCCAAGAACCCCAAAATATCGAAAATTGGGGGGTATTGTTATATGGGAGCTATGTCTAAACGTGGACCGATATATCCCATCTTCGAACTTGACCTGCCTGCAGACAAAAGACAACCCTATGCAAAATTTCAGCATCCTATCTCAATTCCTTCAGAAGATAGCGTGATTACAACAGACGGACGGACGGACGGACATGGCTAAATCGTCTTAGAATTTTACCCTGATCAAGAATATATATACTTTATAGTGTCGAAAATGAATATTTCGATGAGTTACAAACGAAATGACAAAATTAATATACCCTCCATACTATGGTGGAGGGTATAAAAATCATAGGAGCTTCCCTTGTATGTATCCAAAGTGGTGAAAGGTATCATATATAGTCGATCCCTTGACAGAACATTTTGAATATAGGTCAATATTTGGAAAAGGCGCCCACATAAAGGCCTCGCCCCATTTATAGAATCTCAAATGTCCTAATTGTATTTTTAAATCAAAAGGTCTGTAGTTTGATAGGTGTTCTTGGTCGATATCGGTTCTTTGGTGATTCCATTCAAGCGCCATTTTGATTATGCTATGAACATTTATTATTAAGATGTGGCCAATCCATCTTCACTTTTCTACATTTAATCAGCTTTGGTATGCGTTCATTGTTCGTTACGTTTGATGTTGGGCCACAATATTCTGCATATGGTTCAGAAGCATTTTTTTGTGATAGTGCTGTGCATACATGTGAAATGCTGCATTAATAAGCTCGTTATATTTTTTTAAGTATTTTCATATGGCGTCTTCTCATTTACTCTCCGGACATTTACTCTCTGAACACCTTGTAGTTTTTGCGATCCAATCTCTCTAGGATATCTTGTGTGAGAGAAGGCAGATATCTTCCGCATAATCTAGGTATTCGAATTGTCGCGAGAGACTCCATATTATTTATGTTCTTTGAGTATAGACTTCATTCATTATTTCATCCAGTACAATTGTGAACAGTTAGAGTGACAGATGGAATCCTTGATATACTCCCACGCTGCTGTGATATATGACAGCTTTAAATTTCCTATGATATAACAAATTTCGACCTATGATTAATCATAGCTTGTAAATTATTACGTATAAACAATTAGTCGTGTTGTATGTGACAGCTTCCAAAAACAAATCTCTATATAATTTTTTTTATAGAAAATTCTTGTTTATAATATGTTTTCTAGATTTTTTTTTTAAATAAATTTCTCTTTTTCATGTGTTAGTGTTATATGTTTTCAAGCTGTCATTATTACATTGTTGTTGTTGTTTTACCCCTAAGCATCTCTAGAGTGTTTCCTATTGTTCACTCTTGCCACCTTCATCTAAACTGGGTTACACATACCTTCAATTCTTACATATGGAAATCTCTGAGCACTTTGAAACAATTGTTATGTCGGTGGCATGATTAGAGGGCAAGAACGGATGTTCTACTAAAATATTCATGCCTCTTAAGTCCATACACATGCAAGCATATGTGGTTGCCATCATGTGAAGGTGGGCAAGGTAGGTGTGGAGGATGGGCGTTTTTCCGACCAAGAGGTTAGGCAACCTTCTCTCACTCACTCCCCACTCTCTTTTTTCTGGTTTCTAACTACAGACAATACCATCATCAAAAGCCGCGTTAATGTTTAAATGAAAAATGTTTATATTTACTTTGTGTGGTTGCATGCTCTACAATGTGGCAGCAGAATACAAAAACCAGAACCAACGAACGAACGAACCAAAAAAAGTGAAATGATTAAACAAATAAAAATGTGTAGCAGACCTTGTGCTACAGTTAAAACAAATAGATTTTATTTGCACCACATGCGAGTAAGGTTTTTTGCTTTTGTTGTAAAATATTTCCATTTCATTTGTGAACACTTGCGACCAAGCTCTTATTTAAGTCAAGGATAACAAGGTTAACATTACGGGAGATGGCTTGTATTTAAATTCTGCTGCGAAATTGTAATGAAGAGAATTGTTTGTAAATTGTTTGTGAGATAATCAAGAAATTGTTGTATTGGGTTTAGAAGCCAACAACGCAACGGTATCCATGGAAATTTTTGTGGGGATTTTGTAAATTTTTAAAATAATGGAATTAGGAGAATTGAAAAAAAATTGTTGGTGCATATCATCCCATAAATATCATTCCACCTTCCCTGAGAACTATAAATGTTATCTTTGACCACAAGCGGAACTTCTTTAAAAATTTCTTTAAACTCTAAAGGTGTTTAATGCATCACGCCAATATTTGTTACACATTTTATTTAAATAACTATTTAAAAAAGGATCGCAAAGAATACAACTTGGCTATTAGATGTTGTAAGCTAATTTCTTGTTTCAAAAGGACACCCTAAAATCTGACCCTTATTTTTTATATTTACTCCCCCACAGATTTTTTCCCATTGAAATCAGTCCAACATTCATTGACTCTACACATTTTCCCTTAAGAGATTAATTAATGATGTTGAAATCTTAAATCAAAGTATGTCGATGAGAGGGGAGAGGTGGCATTTGTCGTCTACCTTCATCCGCCAAAATGGTCAACAACATTCAAGAAGGGTTTTTTTCTGTCTTTATTTTTAATCCTTTTATATTTTTTCTGTTTGCCTTGTTCTTCGTTACGCTCTGACAGTATTTGGTACAACCGTATTGTTGTTTTTGTCTTAAACTTTTGGCACACCATTAACAAGACTCTTTTGTTAATGGCCTTTGTGACCAAAGTCCTTTCCTGGGCTCTAACATTATTTTATTTAGTATATTTTTGCTTCTTTGCACCCTTTTTCGGCTCTCATTCTAATCCTTCTTCATTGAATAGCCATGGAGTATTTTACAAAGGTCATCTGGGGATTAATAACGACACAATTCTTTGTTTTTTTTTTTTTGTGCTTTCGTTGTGTTGTTGGCAAACTTTGAAAATGGATACTGAATAAATAAACGATGGAGGCGGAAAATGAGAGCGTTAAAAAGTATTAAAAATATATAAGGTTAAGAACGGGAAAGGGACAATATTTTCTATACAATATTCCTGGTATATCACTGTTGAGTACTTTCTTTCTATAATCCCGCCTTTAAAGTGATACAAACTGACACAAAATACAAGCCTCATTTTATTTTCCACACAATTGATCTCATATTCTATTATATAAATTTTACAATTATTTTATCCAACACATTCTTATTTTTAATACATAAACTCATATTTAAGCTTATATAAGCATCTTAAATCCTGGGCTATTAAATATTTACGCCATTAATAATAACCTGTTTACGCGAATAGCTTTGAGCGTTCAATCCAAAATTTTCCAATTTCAACCAATAAAAATGTAAATTTCAGCAAAACACGTTTGATGGTGTCTACCAAACAAATTCTCATATAAATAACAACAACAATAACAATAATTTCATATGTTTTTAATAACAATAAATATAACGAAAATTTTCACATTTATTATTACAAAAACAGAGTCAGCCAGTCATCCAGACAAATACGCACATGGTGACGCACAAATAACCTTAAATACAATGAACATGAAAACAAAAATAAATAAAATAATAACAATATATATCTAAACACCTTTAAGGTATGCTCATATACATATGATATATATATATATATATATATTACAAATGTACACAAATATTAAATGGTGAACAATATGCGAGTGTGTGTGTGTGTTTTTTGTCAGACATACAATATTAAATAAGTAAATTTCCATTTTATAACCAAAAATAAAGAAAATTTAATTATCAACAAATTTAAAAGTCATTATTTGTAATAAAAAATGTAGAATTTTATATTCAAATACTTTTTAATTGATATTAAAATAATCAGAAATTTCATATACATATGTGGATATGAATCTAGTATAAAAATCGAAATTAAATAATAAAATCAGTTTATTCTTTAAATAATTTAATTTTTTCATAAACAAAGTTAGACAATTTGGCAAATTTAAAACTGTCATTAGGGAAAACTGATACAATAAAATAAAAAATAGCATATATGAATTTTTCTCAAACATGATCAAATTGGGTTTCGCAATAGGTAATTGGACAGTTTATATACGAATATGTCAAAATCACCCACTTGCTTCATAACTTTCGATTCGATTCTTGGATTCCGAATTATTTACCAAAATGTTCCGAAAATTCACAAAACGCAATCTATTAACAAAATAAAATATTGAAAAAAATTTCTCGACGTGGGATAGAACAACTTTTTTTCAGCTTGTGCAGTGGTTATTAAGATTTGTAAAAATATATTTATATTTCGTCACATATTACAATCACATCAAGTGGATTAGATGGTAGGGGTTCTTTCGCTTTCCACATAGTGATCCACAGATCCACTTTCAGATACCTTGACAAAAATCTTATACATATATGGTTTCATCCGCTAAAACCGGTCAACATTTCACTTCTTCAACAATAGACTTCTGGATGTATTGTCCAATTAATTCTATTAACTCTTTCTGTATTCTGGGACTCAGGTATGTTGAATTTTTGGGTGTACTTTCCAAACATTTTCTAAGCCTACGTCTGACGACAGTTTAAGTAATTGGTGCACTAAAGATCCATAGTTAGGCCGATTGACACAACGTACTGAAGTTAATATAAATGAATCTTTGGCAAGTTTCCTTGAAATCGGTTCGGATATAGATATAGCATAGATTCCCTATATAATTTCGACATAATCATGTTAATTGTACCAAATAATCAATGGGTGTCTGATTGAGATTATATTTTAAAAAGTGCAGCATACCAAATAGCATGTATCAAGTTTGCTTATAATCGATTTACAAAATTTAACATAGGTTGCAGAATCACATCTTTAGGGGTTGATGTTAGTCGGTTTATATATATATAAAAAATTAATTTCAGCCGAGCACGGCTAAGGCTCGAACCCAAGTCCTCAGAGCAACACAAATGTTGCCAAGACCGCTTAACGTTCTGAGCCATCAACACTTCCAAAACGGTTGCGCAAAAACATGTGTATACCAGGAAGCAATTGTAGGTGTGTGGATTAATTATCCATCGCTACAACAAAAATCTGCTTTGAAAAGGACTGTTCCTAGAATGAAGACAAATGTCGAACTTTGACAAATTTGAATTTAATTCGCATATGCATGTTTCGCATCAGGGCGGAATAAATACAAGTTATCAACGTACGACATTTGTAAAGCCACATAGCCCAATATGCCTGATGAGCCGCTTAACCAACGGCGAAACGCGTCGCATAATGGTGGGTATGTAGGTTCTTCTCCTGGCTTTCCTTTTCATTGCAAAACTTTGATCATCAAGCTCGACTCGAAAGAGTAGAAATAACCACTTAAAAAATAAATCACATATTTAATTTCGTTCAATTTCACAACAATGTTCCTTCAAACAGGAGACGTCTGTGAGGATACATATGTAGAATATACCCAAAGTGGTAAAGGTTATCATATAGTCGGCCCAGTCCGACTTTACAACTTTCCTTTCTGTTTTTATACCCTTCACCGCACTGTGGTACAGGGTATTATGTCTTTGTTCGTCCGTCCATGTATTTTTGTGTACAAAGTACAGGTCGCATTTATGATCCCAATTGGATGAAATTTGGCACAGCCCATTGGTTTGGCCCAAGGACGAACCCTATTGAAATTGGAGGAAATCGGTTTAGATTTAGATATAGGATTTTAGGTAAATAGTGCGCCTAAGTCCCCTGAAAATCATGAGATTTGCACGAGTTTCGGCCTAGCGTACTGAACTAAGTTTAGAATGATAAATTAATCTCTGGCAAGTTTCCTTGAAATCTTTCCTTCTGATCAGAACTGAAGAATACTCTATAGCATTTGTGACTTTTGCACAAAATCTTTGAATATGTCCAAAGCTGCTCCCTTGAGTGTGTTCAAAATTGGGTTGTACACTGGATGCACCCATACGACAAAAATAAACAAATCGAAAACAATATTTTGTATCAGTAAGGATACAAATTGTCGCTAATGCCATCAAATTTAACTACTCTAAGGTTTTTGTTGTTTTCTAACGGATCTTTAGAAATACAAATCTTAGAAGTGAGTGTGGTTTCTTAAGTAAATATAACACAAAAATTAGGTGATGTTTCAAATATGAATCTATAAATAATAAATACACCAAATAAAATATACCTACTATGGAGATTTAAGCTAATGGTACTAACATCATTTTTACATAAATATACACATATAAATTATTGTGTAGTTTTTCTAAAACACTAATTTTAACATGCTCGATTTTTGGTGCTACTATTGTCGTCTTCGTTAAATATACTTAGAGTTGCTGAAATAACAATACCCGTTATTTCAGCACCAAGGCCTACTAGTTAGATGTGCAACATTACTGCAAGCGATGTCATCAGGATACAAAATTAATTCGGTAAATTTTAACGACATCGCACTCGACACTACAAAGAGACTGACAGAGACTTATCCCTGGTACTATCTTCCGCCCTCTGTACATAAAGTTTTAGTACACGGTTCTGATGTCATTATCGATTGGAGAGATTTCAGAAGAAGCTGCTGAAGCTAAAAATAAAGATATCAAACGATTTCGACTCCATCATACTAGAAAAACTTCCCGCGCGGCATAGAATACTGATTTGCTAAATCGATTACTCCTATGCTCAGACCCATTTTTGAAGTATTAAATACATTCTATTTTTATTATAACGACAATGTGTTAATTATTGAGAGTTGAAAATGATCCCACACAAATGCACCAACTTAGGCATCGGTTAAAAATCAAAATATTCTTCGATCAAAAATTTTTTTTTTTTTTGGCGCAAAATTTAAATCAAAATACTTAATTTCGCGAACAATTTTATTGATATTCAATACAATTTGTTTTTGAATGCACCAAAAATACAAAGTTACAGTAACATATTTTGGAAAAGCCCTTTTGTTGTTTATTCTGATGTCTGAAACCCGGACTCATGGGCAGATCATTGATCAGTTGTTCCGAGCTGAAGATTTCGAAAAAGTATCTCTGGCTCTGAACGAATTTCCAAAGGATCTCAAGTGCTTTGAATACTTAATGTACGGACAATCATCCTTTTTAACTGGCTGTCATCTATATATGATCAACATTTTTTGTAAATTGAAGCAAATTAATAAATACAATTTATGAAATATCAGTGAAATAGTTTGTTAAAAAATCCGAATCTTAGACACATTTTCCAACCGAATTATCTGTTGTTATTGACATTGTTATTTTAAGATCTAATTGGGTAACAATTCCCCTAAAAATTATTATTTATTAAATGTTGGTATTTTTTTGACAAGTCTTGCAACCAAATTGAAATGAAACACATCTTTTCACTGTTTTTTTTTAATTTTACAAAAATTTGACTTCAAAAGTGGCTTTAATTTACTATTTCTTTTGGCCTATGTGTTGCAAAATAATTGGAAAGCATAGTCGACATAGGTCTTCTTCTTTGCTATGTTCTTTTTATAAATATTTTAAGAGGATTCCTTTGGAAAATTTGTCACGATCGTACTTAACGACTTTTTCACTTTTTTTATATATATTTATAAGTAAATATAATTGACCATATTTTTCATTTATGTTATCTATTTTAATTTTCAAAATCTGGTTGCCTTACTTAATGAAAAATCAACTTTTCCCGAAACGACGTGTCCTGTGATCGTTCGATTAAAGCCTTATACAATTAGTATCGTGACCAAAGTCTTATATGTACATACACCTACGATCGCTCCATCCACCATAGGAACGAATTCACCCCCATGAATACCAACAACGAGAGCATTGACATTTATTTGCGTCATCTACACTACAATATAATTCTCATTCACGTTGTGGTACTGCAAACATAAGTATTTCAGTGGCTTCTTCTATAAAACAAAAATCATATTCAAATTTGAAAATGATTGTTTACCATGTTCGACTTGAAAAAATTCCTATGTTATGGATTAAAAAAAATGGTTTTGAAGAAATCAAAACTTTTCAATAATTTTTTGTGTTTGTAGTTATGATAATAACCACAAACATTTTACCATTTTGTATATTTTGGAATTTAGAAGTTTATTTGTGGGGTATTTATGAAAGCATTAAAACTTGTTGTACCCTACACAACTATGTTGTCAGGGTATTATAGTTTTGTGCAGACCTATTGAAGCACCTTTACCAATCGTCATATCTTGACTAGCTGAGTCGATCTAGACATGTGTGTCCGTCCGTCCGTCTGTCCATTATATTTTGTAAACACGATACAGGCCACAGTTATGGACCAATCTTCACGAAATTTTGCATGTAGGATGGGTTCTGGCCAATGAAGACCCCTATTTTTTTGTAAAGATAGGTTAATATTTAGGGGATGAAATGGACCAAATACTTAATTTTTTCGGTTTTTCTGGTTGCTCCAGAGGCTGCAGTTATAGTCCGAACATCGTAAAATTTTACATGGAGAAGGGGATCGGGCCAAAGAATAAGCATGCCTGTTTTGATACAGATCGGTCAATATTTAGCGGGTCAAATGCGCCCTGAATTTTGTGTGAAAAATTACAAAATCTTTATTCTGGGGTGTATATACTTGCTCCTGAAGGACATATACCCTAGAAATTGATATTATATCCAAGAGGAGTTGTTGACCTTTAAATTGATACCAATTATAGGGATGTATGTACTCTGATGTGGCTGTTATACGCAATTAGGTGACTATGTGCATAGTATTACTATTACTCCATTAGAGGACGGAAATGTCGCGTTGATCGCTTTGAAATTGTAAATGAAGTTCCGATTATGGTCAAGGACGACGCCTATATTTTTCGGTGAAGTTGAGATTTCATTCAGGGTGTGCATTGAACCGAAAACTTTAATTTTGTCAGATTTTCTAGTCGCTCCTGAGGCAATTATTATATGCAGAACATCGCATATTTTACAAGGTGAAGGGGATCTGACCAAATAGAGCGGATGTTTAGATGATGATCGGTCAATATTCCGAGGGTCAAATCAACCAAAACCTAAAGTGACCAATTTTTTATTTTATGACGTAAAAAATCACTTCAAGAAAAAAATTTTTGAAAATATTCTAGCCTTAGAAATTGGAGCTGTTGATCTATAATCGGTAAAAAGGGTGCAAATATCACGAAATATTGCCCAGGCTCAGAATATAGGACCGCAGAAAGTTTGCTTTTCGTGGTGTTCGCTTTTGTGTAGGGTATCATATGGTCGGCCCCGTCCGACTATACTACTCCGCTCACTGGTTTATAATGCCGTTGTTTTATACAATTTATTTAATTGTTTATAAAGGATTGTAAGTAACATAAACTTCGTTGCAACCACCCATTTAACTATTTTAATTGAAATTTGAGAGCAATAATTATCTAATCTTTTTAAATTAAACCTTTTTTTATTTCCATCCCCTCTCGCAAAAAGATGTTCAAACTTAAACGCACAAGTAGATGTTCAGCCTTAAAGATTTCCCCAGTAACTTTATTATCTTTTAATTTTTTCTTTCGTTATCTCGTTTCGTAAACAGTCAAAAGACATTTACGCCACAATCTGATACGTGTTTTGCATTTGATTTTTTTTTTTTTTTTTTTTGTTCTGCAAAAACCCCAAGCAGTCTGTACATCCTATTCCGCATATCTTCTTATGCTATGCAGGAAAAAAAGTCAAAGATTTGTGAACTCTACTCAACAGAAAATAAAGTAGCTGTCATTTTTGTTTTATGATGATGATTTATGACGATTTGTCTATTCAGCGAACTTCTTCACTTCAGCGAAGGGTAAAAAATCGCAAACTGTGCTTAGAAGCTCATAATATGTCTGTTTCGTTCTTCGTTTCTTTTTTTATAAAAACTCTTTGAGTTTGAATTATAATACTCATAAATTAATTGTACTTTATTTTGTGTACAAATGTAGAAGGAGGAGGAGTATTTTCCGTACCCAGATACTCATTTCCCTACATCTTGTTGCAATGTGGAAATTTTATTCCATTTTAAAGATGTATGTAATTGATAAATTGCTTTGGTTTTTATAGGGAAGTACATTTTTCTTCTTCTAATATCTATGGCAAATAAATTAAATTTTTGAAACAGAAAACAGAAAGCCTTGGCAAATGTTAACAGGATTATGGAAAAGAGCAAACGAAAAGAAAAAAATATTTAATAATATTATCCGGACAACAAACACTCTATCTCCATCTCTGTACCTTAAGCGTTAAGAAATCCTTTATGTTCAACATTGCGAGAATCCCCACTAACTAAATACTGAAAATTTAATCATACTGGACATAATCGTATTGCGAACAACAAGTCCAGAAAAAGAAAAATGTCCAAACCTTGTGTGAACAAGGGCTGCATCGCTCTCAGGTGAATGCGATCAACAACAACAAAATAAAAATGCAAAAGAAGAGGAGAAATATTTACATAGTCCACTTTAAGCCGAACTAAAATAAATTTTCACTGAACAGAAATATATTCCCATCATCCTTGTTTCAGTCTGATATATAAACCCTCAAAACGAATTGAGTTGCAAAAAAGCAATAACAAAAACAAGTGCAGAGAAGAGGAGAAAAATATCTCTGCTAAAGAAAAACTCAGCAATCCATACAACGGATAGTAGTAACAATTTTTATATCATAATTCATTTCAGCAATTTCAACACAATTTAAATAAACTTTCAGTTTGGCCCGACCAAAAAAACGCAAACTCTTTCCTCACATGGATAGCTGCAACCATTCACAACCATACTCACTCCCTCGTATAGTGAAAGAATGTTCACACGCACCATATCAGTCTGTATATAGGTGGTATTATAAATGAAAAACAATTTTATGCTTTCTCGTATGGCCAATTGAGAAAACGAGGTGGGGGAAATAATTTTTGAGAAGTAATTCATCCGAGGCAACCATAGGAAAGCAAACCGCTGCAAGGATTTGGTATGTCGAAGACCAGATAAATACTGTCGGGCTGTTAGAGTGCGGAGGTAATTCAAAGTACATGGTTTTGCCCTCCAGAACTAGTAGCTTGGTAAATTTCACTATGTTGACTCCAGTAGCTTGAAAACACCATCAATATTGACCACTTTCGAAACTCAACTAGAGTTTTGGTTGCGAGCCGATTCTTTCAGTGGCCTTTCGAACTAAATTTCAGAAGTCGATTCGAATATTCTCACAAACTCACTAATGACTAATATTGTTAGACTTTAGTTCAAATTCACAAGTTCCTTGCTGCGGTTTTTAACGGCAAACCACCGAGAAGCTCTTCTTACTTTAATAGGAGCGCGGTTAACGTCGCCAACTATCTCGAGCGACAGATTGTTGATGTATTGTCTGTTTTTGTTTCCTGGGATTTATTTTGTCACCAAGAGTACAAATGTAATTTATTTGGCTCTTAGGTGGCCTGAAGATCTGCGTAGGCCAAGTATCTGTTCAAGTTTAACTTGAACATCCTCCTTATGCTCCTATCTCATACCATACACCGTGGTTCTGTACAAAATGAAGGGCAAGCTGAAGACAAACGCTCCCCTTTGGTGAGGGGCTAAGCCACAATCCGCGTGAGGCGATTCTTACATTCACGGCCGTGTGAGAACTAAGAACCCACGGACTTTTTTTGTAAATTATTTTTTTTTCGTATAAAATTTGTTGTAAGGTATCATAGCTTGGTGCAGCCCCAAGAGTTTGTAACGCAGCGGAATATTGGTCCTAGACCCACCTTTAAGTATACCGATCGTTATATCTCGACTAGCTGAGTCGATCTAGACATGTGTGTCCGTCCGTCCGTCTGTCCATTATAATTTGTAAACACGATACAGGCCGCAGTTATGGACCAAATTTCGCGAAATTTTGAATGTAGGATGGGTTCTGCCCAATGAAGACCCATATTGTTTTTGGTAAAGATCGGTTACTATTTAGGGGATGAAATGGACCAAAAACATTATTTTTGTCTGATTTTCTGGTCGCCCCAAAGGCCGCATTTGTGGCCCAGACATTGTGAATTTTTACGTGGAGAAGGGGATCGGGCCAAAGAAAAAGCATGCCTGTTTTATAAAGATCGGTCAATATTTAGCGGGTCAAATGGACCATGACTTTTGTGTGAAAAATGACAAAAATTTGTATTCTATTGCGTATATATTTACCCATGAAGGACATAGACCCAAGATGTTGAGGTGGGACTTACACTTAACTATTTATATGTGCTTACGTATTCAGATATTAATTAGTAACCCATTACCACACTGAAGGGCGGAAACATAGCGCTGATCGCTTTGAAATGTTCCATGAGGTTCCAGTTATGTTCAAGAACAACGTATATTATTTTCGGTGATGATCAGATAATAATTTAGGGATGAAGTGGATCGAAAACATAATTATTTGTGTCGATCTACTGAATATTAGAAATATTTGTTGACATCTAATCAGTCAATAGGGTGCAAATATTGCCCAAACTCAGATTAAAGAACCACGGAAAGTTAGATTTTCGTAGGAGTTGTCGGCCCGTCCGATTATGTTGCTCCGCTCACTGTCTTTGTTTTGTTCTTATTGTTATTAACTAAATTCTACGAACAAAAATATTTTTCTATATAATTTTTTTGTTTTTTTTTTCTTGAATTTTCTTAATGATAGCATTCCGCCAATATATGCTTCCAATCTTCTGTCATTCCACACCCACATTAATCCGTATGGAGACCCCTTTTTATGCAAAAAAATGTATTCAGTGAACCATGCCCCGTCCGTAAAAAAGTCAGTCCTAGAATTGTACGTGACAAGCTAGCTCAAGGAAATATTCCGCATAAGAAACGAGTGGAACTAGGTCCGGTTTTTTCGTTCATTTAGTTCCTCTTGATAAATTCGTTCTGTTTTGCTCCTGTTCACCTAGTTCCTTTTTTATTGTGTACCACCATATTAATTGATGTGTACCACTAAACGATTAAACTATGGATCTAAATGAAGTTTCCTTTGCGGAACAAACCATAAAAGATAGAATCGATTCAGGAACGAGATTTCCCAGCTCTGATGAGTACATAAACCGAAGAAAAAATCTGGCCCGACCAGTTCGAACGTTGCGTCACGTTGGCACTGTCCATCCTCCTCCTGAAGGATAGTGTTGCACCGCCTATTATACCCATCTACCAGATCGGAATGCCTGATCAAAATCTGGGAAATTTTCTTTCAATAAGAATTATCCAATTCTTAATCTTGACCAAAGACAAGAAACATATTTTATTTTATGAATGTTATTTTTAACTAGACACAGCTAATGTATTGATGTTCCGATATTTTCTATAGAAAATCATCGTAAAGCATGCTCTACGTTTGGTCTCAATGAAGCATCTCGTGAATGGAGGTGGTATGGCTTCATCCAAAACAAAAGGATTTAAGATATTATTTTCACCTTAAGAACCATCAACTTGGGCAAGTGTGGTAATTGATCTTAAGATTTCAATCATTGCTAAACGAATAAGAGCCATTGTGACCTTATTGTAATTAGGTTTTCTTACGTAATATATATGGGAAGCAAGATTCTTTTCTAGTATTGTTAAGCGTTTACACTATCGTAAATAAAACACAAGTGGAATAATAACAGAGTTGATCCGTTTAATCGACATTTCCATTCTCCTCTCTTAACATTTATAAATCGAGCTTGAAAACTCCATTACACACAGCTATGATAAAACATCTACTGAAAACACTTTTTTCGGCCCCAAGTGTGCGAGAGAAAAATTCTCTGCTTTTTTTCTGGGTAAAATGCGTATGTATATTTTATAAAGTTCATATATGCAAATCTTTCATGGTATGTGAGTGCGTGTGTGTGTGTGCGAAAGTTTGAAATTGGTCTTTACATATGTAAAGGCAATAAATTACAAAAGGAAGAGAGTTTTGTGTGATAACAGCAGTGACTCATGCCCGAATATTGAGAAGGGGGAAAGGTGGGCATACCAAAACCCCTCTCGGCATAAAAGTTCTTGTGTTTTACACAAACACACACACACACTCTGGCACAAAGTTCTTAATGAAAATTTTAAAATATACTTCCCTTTTTATCCATGCTGCTGCAACAAGAGAATGCCGCACATTCATACGTTAGCCATTGCAACAGACCACAACACACTGACAGGACCTTTTCTGCATTGGCTACATTCTGCTGTGTTGGTGTTGCCTCTGTCATAAGTCGTAAAAAGGCTGGCATTTATGCAGTCAGAAAAAATGCGTTTGCCATTACATGTTTCATATGCATTTTTCAGGATAAAATGCGTGAATTTAATTAAACCTCAGAATGCATGCTACTACAGTCGGGCTCCAGTTTGCCAGATCCTTTACATTCTCACTATTAATCTCACTGCCTTGTGTATTATAATTGCAGTTTTATTAAAAACAAAACGAAAAGAAATAAACAAATATTAAGAAAAAAATATCCTTCGGTTCATGTCATTTTTACAGCTACTTCTCTGTGGAGTTGCTGCTGTTGCACTTTTAAATATGCGGTTAAGTATGTTTTCCACAGAAAAGTGTGGAAACAAAACTTCCGCATATGTCTAGGGATTTGTAGTCGTACACCAACACCACCAATACTGCTGCGATTACTTCGACTACTACGTCTCTTTTACTCATTCATTTAATTGTAACATGAAAATACTTCCGACTTGCCGTTAAGAACACAAAATTAATAAATAATTGCTGGGAGTGTGTATGTGTGTGTGTGCGAGAACGCGAACGCTCTCTGAAACTTAATAAGAAGAAAACACTTTAATTTAATAAAAGTAATGAAGTAGGCTTTCATTTCTAAAGTGAATTGAATGAAATGGTGTGTACTATAATAAAAATGGAAGAAATTAAAATTAATTAATGCGATTACTAGAGGAGTGGGAGGAGGGAGTAAAGGGGAGTTCACTGTTGTATAATTATTTTAAATGTCAGAGCATACAATTACACTGTGTAACAAACTTGATAATTTATTTGTAATATACAAAACGACAAGAAAATAGTCTTTGGAGAATCTATTGTAATTACTTTCTAAACCGATTTACGATTTTCTAACCTTATCTCCCTCTGTTCACTGATTTTAAGAAAAAAAGCTAAGGACAGACTGCATTTATTGTGAAATAGCGTATAAATTTATGAGGTTTATTTAATCGGCTTAAACTATCTGTAATTAAAGACAATCTATCAATACTAAAGTTTTTACAGGCACCAGATTTGAACATTATGGTATGTATTAATGATAACAGTTTGGATAAACGAGTTAATTGCGAAATATTACTCCTATATTCACTTAGCGCCATAAGTCTACTTCCCTAACAAATCTAAATTTATATATAGCTCCCATATATATTTCCGTCCCATTTTAAGTAAATGACATTTTTAAAAATGACGGCATTTTGTTGAAATTGTTTGTCCGATAGAGATTTGGTATGAAATTTACAATAGGTTGTAGAATGATATGTGTATGGATTGATTTAAGTCACATAAAGATAAAAATTGCATATTTTAATTCGTTCAATTTCATCTCAATGGCTCTTCAAAAATGAGACGTCTATTAAGATGTATCTCTTGAACATACGCAAAGTGGTGAGGCCCCGTCCGATTTTACTACTTTTCATACTAGATTTAAATTTGTCATTCCGTTTTCAGTAGCACGAAATATTCACCTGTATATGTATATATATGGGCAATATTGTCATTTTCTTAACATAGCTGAAGCGGAGGTCCATCCCTTTATAACTTGGGAATTACTTAAGTATATGAAAAAAGTGAATAGTTTTGGGTTAATTGATCTGTCGTTGCAAACTGTTCATGATATTGACCTCCAAACTTTATTTTGCTAGAAGCTTTGTCTACTTTAACGTAAACAATGTGTAAAACAGGTTGAGGAGAACCAGTTTTTTTATGTTCTCTATCGATTTGTGATTAAGCCACTAATTTCACTGTCTTCGTATCAAAGTAAAACTAGATGCCAACAAAATGGGGACTACGGCCCTTATTTATCATTTTTCAAAGCTTTTACTGCATCTACCTTTAAATGATGCTGACATTTTGAAGCTCGATTTTGAGTGTTTTTTAGCTTTAATACGCAAACAGCAATTTCTAAAAATCGATTATAAGATTATTGTAGTCGCGAATCTAAGTAATTTGATATATATTTTGTGTATGTAGTATGCACAGCTTCAGAGTAATACTCATCCGAAGGTGAAAATTTTGTGCGATCAAATTTCTAAAAAAAACTATTTTTCGGGTCAAATTTGTAGATCTGTCAACTGAATGATACGGGTACCCGCGATCAGTAAGGTTTTTTACGTTTCAGATTATATAAAATCTTCTTCGTGAAAATCCATCAATTAGTACGGCGGGAACTGACCTTCCAAAAACACGAAATTTGGAAAAAATGTTTTTGAAAATATCGCGGATTTAATTGTATTTTCTGTGGATCATTTCCGCTTCAATAAGTGACCTCATACGGATTTTGATCTTTTTCGAAAAGAGAGCATTAAAATCTTCAGCCGAAAGAGAGATGTACGCAATTTATCTCAAAAATAGTGTGAGCTCGTACATCCATGGTTCTTAATGGACCACATTGAAATCGGTGTATTTTTTTAGGGTGCACACCGAAATCGGATGCGCGTTAATGGCAAATGGAGCTTTCGGAAATTATTCGCGTTTTACGAGTTTTTGGGTACTTCAATGCAAATGAAATTTAGCAAAATATACATGGATTGGAAGATAAACTTGAGTACTTCTTTGAAACCGCATGCGCATCAAATGATTTTGAAAATTACGCGATTTAGACGCAATTTAAAATGTATATTTCATAATATAGTTTTATTTTAAGATTTATTTCTACTTATAGAACCCCAAGATTTATCGGAAGGGTCTTGGTACAATCCGCAAGGTGTATACTTATACACAAAAAGTGATTATTTTTAAATATGTAAATTTTTCGGCGAAATTCGGGAAAAATAGCAGAATAACACTAACATTTTTTTTCTGAAATTTCTTGTATAAAATTAAAAAAAAATAAATATGATGACATCATTTTTTCGAACCAAAAAACCAAAAACAAATATTTTTCCTCAATAGCCTGTTTTGTTGTCGCTGTGATTTACAAACCGCTACACGGACTTGTGTGATTTTGATATCATTTGATTCATCGTGGTGTTTAGATTATGTAGATATTTTTAAATTATTTTTATTTTAGGTGTGTGTATGTCATTAATATAATGAAAATATTGACGTAGTCTCCCATATTTTTATTATTTTTCTCATATTTCGCGAAGATGTGCAAGATATATATAAACGTTTTTAGTCAATATAATAAACTGCGTAATTTTAAGATTTTTCTCTTTTGTCCAAAATTATTAAACCTCGGTAACTTTTGCGCGCACCAACCAAATATTTGATCGCGAACGGTTTCGTAGTTAGAACATTTTTCTCTATATGTGTACCAAAAATCATTGATGTACCATGAAAACAAAAAAACGCCGATTTTTTGAATATAGAATATTAAAAAATTGGCAATATTGCCCATATATAATGTTAATCAGAATAAATATGCTGAAATCACGATAAATCCAATCGATTAAGATGACAAATCTCTAAACTCTAATTTTACCAATATATTATTCATGGAGTCTCCGACAAATATCTCCAGGTGTATGGTTGAGGGTATAAAAAGTCTATGAGCAGAAAAACTTTTTAAATAACATTAAATTACAAATTTTTAGAATTTAAGCTTCTTGAATAAACTATTTGTTAATTTCCGTTTCAAAATAACTACAACAAAATGAAAGTCCCAGCCATAATGCTACTTACATCCGGCTATTCTTTTTCTCAACAAAAAAAAAGGGGCCACAAACACTAAGGCCAACCAACAACGACAACAATTACAATGATAAAAACATCAATAATACTCTCAGGAGCCGTAAACTCAACGAACTGAGTAAAGTGGTGATGGTAGTGGTAGAAACAATGGCAAAGAGAATATGAATCCTAAAGAAGCCGGAACAAAAACACACAGAAAAAGAATAAATGGTTATGTTTCTTTTTTCTGTTATATTGTTATTAAATAATGCATAAGGATTATCTTATGATTTGAGCTACTTTTCGGTACAAAAGAAGAAACAAAAATACCAACAATGCATGGCAAGCAGGCAAGCAACCTCAACATTCATTGTTTGCATTGTTGTATTGTTGTTGGCCTTAGCCTCAGCACTTCAGGATGACGATCATCGTCATTGTAAAATTGGTACTTGCTGCTGCTAGTTGTTTCCTTCATTTCTTGCGCCTTTTCATCAACAACAATCAACAATGAAACAGAATGGCTATGAATGGCTGGCCATGCACCACAACAAACAATACAATAACAACAAAAGAAAGTATCAAATATCATCATCGTCGTAGTCGTCATCATCATAATATTAACAATAATTTATGTAAAGCTATTTATGGTTATTTTCGTAAAGGTCCACTGCAAAAGCGTCCCAGCCTATATATAAATAAAACGAAAAAAAGAAAACGAAAAAGAAGAAGAAGATTACATTTCGCTGTTGAAATTTTTATTAAATGAACACAAGAAAACAACAAAAAATAAATAAATAAAAAATTGAAGAAAATTAAATGAAAACAATAAAATGTTTTTAACAAAAAGATTGTAACTAAAGTCCTTCCGAGTGACTTGGCAAATAACAAAAGAAACGAAAAAATATAAAAACTATAAGGAATAATAAAATATAAATACAGCCTAAAAGTAGGCAATGGTTTTTGCCAATATTAACAGGGCGGAAGGAATATAATCGGCATTCTCTATAACGCAGTTTGTATGGATTTGTGCATATGTTTGTAACAGGCAAAAGGAAATGAGATATACACATGGCTCCTTTTGAGAATATGCATAGAATCACTTTTTAAGTCGATTTATGCATGTCCGTCCGTCTGTCTGTCCATGTTAAATTGTAAACAAAGTACAGGTCGCATTTATGATCCGAATTGGATGAAATTTGGCATAGGTCACTTATTTGGCCCAAGGAAGAACACTATTGAAATTGGGAAAATCGGTTCAGATTTAGATATAGATTTATATTAAATTTCGTCCGATTTAATATAATATGTTTCGATTTGCACGAAATTTGGCACAGGGTACTGAATTAGGTCTAGAATGATGTGTGTTAAGTTTCGTGAAAATCGGTCGAGATTTAGATATAGCTCCCATATATATTTTCGCCCGATTTAAAGAAAATTACGCTCCAAAGTCCCTATTTATCTTTCGATTTGCACTAAATTTGGTATAGCGTAATGAATGTGGTGTAGAATAGTGTGTGTTACGTTTCCTGAAAATCGGTCCAGATTTAGATATAACTCCAATATATTTTTTCGTCCGATTTAAAGAAAATGACTTTCCAAAATCCCCAATTATCTTTCGATTTGCACGAAATTTGGTATATCGTAAGGAATGAAATTTAGAATAATGTGTGTTAAGTTTCCCGAAAATCGGTGCATATTTAAATATAGCTCCCATACATATTTTCGTCCTATTTAATGTAAATTGTGTACCAAAGTTCCTATATATTTTTCGATTTGTACGAAATTTGGCACAGAGTAATGAATTAAGTCTAGAATGATGTGTGCTTTAAATAGCAGCTATATCTACATATATTTTTTCTTCCGATTTTATGTACCGTCTGCTAAGTTTTGTAGGAATCGGTCCAGATATAGCTCCTATATATATTTTCGTCCGATTTTAAGTTAATAGTTCATCAAAGATACAAATTTTGCACAACGTACTGAAGTTAATATAACCTAGCGTGTGGAAAGTTTTGAAATCGGTTCAGATTTGGATAGAGCTCCTATATATATATTTCCTCCCGATTTTAAGTACATGATGCACCAAGAACTCAAAATGTGGCCGATATGCACAAAACATACTGAAATTAGTATGACTTAACCTGTGACAAGTTTCAATGAAATCGGTTTAGATTTCGATATATATATATATATATATATATTCGTCCGATTTTTGGAAAATGGTGCACCAAACTACTCAAGTTTATCCAATCGGACACCAGGATTGATATTTGCTTTAAATTGATTTACATAATTGTGTCCCATTGTAAGAAGCAAGTCTATATTTGAGCAAATGAAAAATTTAGTATAGGTTGTAGAATGACGTGTTTATGGATCCATTTTCATGTTAATGATCCTTCAAAAATGCGACGTCTGTTAGGATTCATCGTTGAATACACCCAAAGTGGTGAAGGGTATCATACAATCGGCCCCGTCCGACTTTACTACTTTTCTCACTGGTTATTAATTACAATAATGAAAATTCTGACATAAAATAATGTAACTGTAAAAATTTCTCTAAAACGTAATAGTTTCGTCACGTTGTAGGAACAAAAAATGTCCGACCCTTGGACCGATATAGACAACACAGTGGCATGACAAATTCATTGTTAAATATCACCCAGACTTCTTTATAATTAAAATACGTTATTTTTTACAAAATGTTTTTAGAACATTATTTTCAATTTGTTGTTTTTTTTAATTTTTTTGCAAATTTATATATTAAAAAAAAAACGTAGAAAACCCTAAAAAAATAATTAATAATAACTTCAAATAAAATCTGTTAATATCCATGTTGTTTACACTACTAAAATAAACAAAGCATCAAAAAATTAACTAACACACACACACTTGGATTCATACATACACAACTTTATAAAACAAAAAATCCGTAAAATCTGACATTTAATAAATTCCAATTGGCAAGTTTTTTTTTGCAATCATAATTCACTTTCATGATTACAGCAACAACAACGACAAAAACACAATGTTAATGAATCTTGATAAAAACAAAAACAGCATAGCGTTTAAATTACATTCTATTTTAATACCATTCACAGAGATATCATTTGCCAAGGATAAACTATGTGAGTATATAAATAATTTGTTTTATTTTTTATTGTTAATTAAATATTTATGATTATTAATAACATTGCATTTAATAAATCTATTGCATCTGCGGTTAATAAATAAAATCAATTTTTAATGAAATCGATTTTCAAGTTTCATTTTTTTGTTGTGGTCGTTTGCGAAAACGATGAACACATTGATAAAATGTGTTCGGTTTAAGCTGAGTACTAGTAGATTTATTTCAATATGATAATGTAGGAAATGGTCAGACTTAATTTGAGAGTAGTTCACATTGTTGTACATTATCAAAACCAGTAAAGAAAGGACCAAAGTTAAGGGGATCGACTGTATGATACTCTACACCAATTTATGTGCATACAAGAGTTGCTTTATTTAAATCGTCTATATGAAATCGTCCAAATAAATATTCATAATTATATCCAAACGGATGAAGATATCGTAGATACCGCAGCAATAATAGCCATGGATAATTACGACCGAAAAAAGCGGGGCCGACCAGATGTTAACCTACATAACTCTAAATATCTGGGGATCTATAATCCGGTAATACTTTGCGATATTTGCACACTCTAGTATTATAATAATAATTTTAAAGATCGAAAGCTCATCTTTCTATTACGGGTGACTTTTCCGAATCATGTTTTTCCAGAGTAAACATTTACCAATAAGAATAAAAATATGGACTGATAAATATCAAAACAACCATTTCTTTCCCTTGACCAATGTCTTATGATCGGCTTGTAATAGTGGCCTCTAGAGCGCCCCCTAAATATCACCCGATTACTAAAGCTGACATCCTTGACCATTTAGTGTGGTTTGCCATTACCACACAAACAATAGCAGAATATGTAGATCCCCTTAAATATTTACGTATGACCCAATATATACACTGTAGAATACAATTTTTGACATTTTTCGCATAAAGATTTGAATCCCTTAACCCCCTAATATATACAGATTATCATGAAAAGGGTCGTGTTTATTCCATGGTCAGATCCCCTTCTCCAAGTAAAATTTCATGATGCTTGAGTTGTAATTGTGACCTCTAGAGCGATTAGAAAAACATCTTTACTTTTGACTAAATCGACTACGACACAGCATGTTTCTGCAGAGACAAGGAAACTTCATGCTAATTCTACCAAGATATTTCCCTTCGCCATCATTAATCGTTGAATGTTTCATTCCGTTTGAAACATCTCAAAATACTCACAATATACCCTAAAACGTATATACAGTAGCGAACAAAAATGTACGAGTATTGACAAACTCGTCTTTTCAATTCTTACCAAATCTATAATCAATGAGATTCCAATATAAATGTTTCATGTTTGGTTATCTGTTTATTATATTGGCTGTAATTTGGTATTTTTGTATTTCATTGGCTGTCAAAATTTACTGCAAATAGGTGAACAAAGTGGTAAGTTCGGCCCGGCCGAACTTTGGATACCATCCACCATAGGTAATGAAAATATAGGGAAAATACCAAAAAAGTGGACCTATGCCGATAATTCTACATACCGATTTATGTAAACCATTATGTACACCAAACACGAATTTCAGCAATTTTTAATAGAGATTTTTCATAAAAACCCCAAAAAGTACCCATGGTAGGATGGAACATGCCCAAAATACTGCAATTTAAAAGGTCATCACCAACTTGCCCAGGTTCAATATGAACATTGTCTTTGCAGGAAAAAAATATGCATGAGTACACCCAAAGACGCACTCATAAAGCGGGACCAATTTTGATTACATCGTGTAGGAATTACCGAACATTTGTAGTTATCATTACATGAGGTGCTATGCCTAATTGACGACTGATATAGCTCAATTTCGGAACTAATTTTTTTTCATCACAACACCTTCTATTACGATATCCTCAGCAGGTAGAGTGATTACAACATATTATTAGAACCAAACCCAAAACTGGTGTTATATTTTGCGAATACCCCTAAAAGGGGGCGAATATAAATACATTTTAGGAGATAGATTTGTTACCATATATGACGAATTATAAATAATTTGGTTGAAAAACGCATTCCAGAACCCCAAAATACTCGAAAAAATGAAATATATGTTTAAGTGGAGAGATTTTCTACCCAATAAGAACTCTAAGTATTAAATTACAGCCAATTCGGTAGAAAAATACGATCAAAACCAACAAAATAACGAAAATTTGGGGGTACCGTTATATGGGGACTACCAAAGTGGACCAATATTTATAATTTTTATTGGAGTGTTTGGGTATCCAATAAGAACCCAACGTACCAAGTTTCAGCGAATTCAGTTGTAAAACGCGCTCAAGAACCCCAAAATACCGAAAATTGGGTACTCTTATATGAGGGCTACCAGAAATAGTCGATCTATATTTATAATTTTTGGTGGAAAAATTTGGTACCCAATAAGAACCCAATGTACTAAATTTCATCGAATTAGGTTGAGCTATAAGGGGTATCCTTATATGGGAGCTATGCCCGAACGTGGACCGATGTAGCCCACCTTCAAACTCGACATGCCAGCAGACAAAAGACTCTGTGCAAAATTTTCTGTCTCAATTCGTTCAGACGCTAGAGTGATTACAACAGACAGAAGAACATTCTTAATTCGTAATAGAATATTACGCTGATCAGGCCCAGGAATGGGATACCAATCTTAATTCGGTATTTTGGTATTGCCGCAATATAACGATATCCTCAGTTCAGAAGACTTAATTGACTGTAATTATTTAAATTTGGCTCTCAAGACTAAAAATATTATCATGTGTTGTGTAGGGGACGTTTTACACATAACCACAACAAAATTAATACCATTTATGCCACTTTACTTGCTTTCATATTTACAAACATATTTCTACCTTAACTATTGTGAAAAAAACCATAATCACCAACTTTTTTTAATATTAAACAGCTACATATTCAATTTTAATAAGGTTCCACTTTAATCCGCCATGCATGCAGCACCAATTTTTCCATTCATTAAAATCAGCAAAACTGCAAACAAAAACAAAATCTTCAATAGAAGAGCACAAATCTCTTATTTTTCACAATACTCACTGGATTAAACAAATGTTTGAGCAATCTCTTTAAATTTTTTACAATATCATTGATATTTTTTTTTCAATTGTAAAATCTAACAAATTAACTTTTTTGTTTTGTTTTTGTTATTCTCTCTGTTACTAATATTCTATTCATTCATAGTTACGATTCATTGATAACTTGTTGTTCTCGATAGCTATGGTGAATAGAGAAGAGTTTTGAAGGTTCGTGTCTTGGGTAATGAACCTTCACAGTGCTCCAAGAATAATTTCTAATTATTTTACTAAATAGCGCCAAAATACCATTTTCATTTTGATATTCGTATTCTACACATATTTTTTGGTAAAAAGCGTTTATTTTTCAACAATTAAATAATTTTTATAAAAATCGATGTCACTGAAAATGGTTGGCAACTTGATAAATGTGAATCGATACCAATTTTACATGTTTCTCTTGTTATACACTTTCGCAGCAGCCAACTTAACTTTGATGGCTTTTCGATCAGAAAAAATCTTCCTTTTTATAAAAAGATATCTAAGGAACCTGATCGTGAAACACTCATCGTAATCTGCTAAAAACTTCAAAATCAATAAATTTCCTCATGTTATTTTTATACCAAAGTGTTCCATAAATTGCAATATTCATCTTGAGGTAATAACAATTAAAATGTGAGAAAAAAAACATTTAGTAACCAAAAGTGAATTTTAGGCAAACGCAACTTCC
>NW_026878794.1:0-25225 GCF_032173495.1 Musca vetustissima | reverse complement strand
CAAAAAATATGAGATAATTTTAAGTTCAAGACAAATCAGTGAAACACACAAGAAATGTTAAATTCAAATAAAATTAACACAAACTGAAAAAAACTTGCAAAATTTCAAATAAAAATCCAAAAGTTATTCCAGAGGGAACGAAATTGTCCAAAAATTTAATATTTTTAAAAATAGCCTGCGAATCAGATTATATTTATATTACTTTGAATAAAATTTAGCAAACGAAAACAAACTACCAATTGTAGCAGACAATAAAACAAACTAACTACCAATTGCAGCGTATAAATGATTAAATCAAACAAATAAGCTACCGAATGTAGCGTTTTTATAATAAATGATATTACAAAATGCGAAAAATTATTAAAATCACCAAAATCAATATGCAACTATATGCCAAATATACACCCTACACAATTCAAAAGTCCAAACGACCGATTGTAGGGCACTTTTAAAATTCGCAACAAATATAAAATAAATATTCAAAATAAAAAATTAAATAATATGCAACTATATGCACAATAAACACAAATAAATATTTAAAATCCACAAAATAAATATAAGCAACAATATGCTAAATATGTACCCTACACTATACAAAGGTCCAATTGACCGATTGTAGGGTGCGCTAGATTTTAAAATGTCCAAAATTATGTAAATAAAATTCCCTGACACAAATATTATATTTACCATAAAATATAATAATATGTGTCACTGTACTAATATACCAGCCGGGGACTGTGTAATAATACACTGGCCGGAGACCGTGCAATAAAACGGACAAAACAGAAAAGGGAATTAGCGAAAATGCAGTATGTATGCTTACATGCGTGTGTATATTTATTCGCATGCAAGCGACTGGCTGACCAACTAGCCAGAACAACAAAGCGACGATGCTGGAATATGTAACAATACGTACGTGTGTAAATTAAGAAATAGGTAGCCACGAATAGGCTGTAAACGTACGTATGTCACACGCGTATATATGAATATATTATTGTGTATTTTTGTAAACGAAAATATTCAAAGCAATATGATCGATATGTAAGGCAATAGAAAAGGAGTTCTTTGACTAATTTTACAAGAACAAATTATATTTTCTCTACGAATTAGAGAAGAAAGTAACCAAATGTAAAGAATAACTAATTATTACTTTTTATTTTGTTCTTAATGTTCCCGTATGGCTGTCCGCGAATGGACTTTGACCGATCGTCAGCAAAAGGAGGGAATCCGTGACGCGTTGTAATGACGGCCACACAAACAAACGAAACACTTTGTTGTTATTATTTTTGCTCACTGCACTATACGTACCAATAATTAATATAATATTTATGCTGTGGACTGTAATTGCAGCAAGCCAATGGCCTTATCCAAAAGAAGCCAATCCGTATCGCGGCTCGAAGTGACCAAATGTTAAGTCCGCACTATAGGGACTTGGGTGGTTGGCAGGTATAGTGCAATAGATTCTCCCAATAGAGTCAGTACGCCCAATGCGTACTCGTGAGCAAAAAAGAAATAGAAATAAAACACAATATGTTTTAGTAAGAGGTTTCGACCAATGCCGAGTATTTATTGGTAAACAATATTACCTGAATGGTACAACAATATGTACGGTGGCTTACTATAAAGCCTAAGTGTTTCCAACAATATTTGTGCAGCCAGTCGATCGGTAACAACGAAAGTACTCAAGTAATAATAATAACAATGTTGTTGACACAAAGATGCGTAAAGGTGGCGCAAACTCAAAATGTAAACAAAAGGCCGTTGAAATCTGTCAGCCTCATACTATTACAAGGATGTAATAATGAGGAGTAGACAGATTTCAACGGCTACGACCTTTCAAATTAAAGGCAAACTATTTAACTATTTTACACATCGATTCTTGCTTAAACAATATATATATATATACTTTCGTCCGATTTTATGTAAATAGAGTACTAAGCCCCCAAATATATTTTCGATTGAGACAATGTTTTGCATAGCGTACTGAACGGGTTCTAGAATGGCATGTGTTAAGTTTCTTTTAAATCGGTTCAGATTTAGATACAGCTCCTATATATATTTTCGTCCGGCTTAATGTAAATGGTGCACCAAAGTCCCTATATATCTTTCAACGTGACGAAAATTTGACATAGCGTACAGGATTGAATCTAGAAGTTTCGTGAAAATCGGTTCAGATTTAGGTATAGCTTCCATATATAAGTTTGCTCAGTTTATATAAATGGCGAAAGTGTCTTACTTTCGATGTACACAAAATTTTGCATAGCGAACTGAATTAAGAATGGAATGACATGTGTTAAGTTTCGTTAAAATCGTCATCTGTTCCACCTTCTACGGATATTGTGATAAAGAAAACTGACGGTAATGAAATATATCGGCAGACATTTAGGTATCTCCTCCATATAATGATACCTCCTGAAGGAAAGAATTGGGATACAGAACTAAAATATTGGGCTCGAAATTAGCATATATCGGTTATTAATTAGGCATATAATGATAACCCCAAGTATTCCAATTCAGTTCCTACACTATGTAATCAATAGTGCCCATCCCCATTTAGGCATAGACTCTTATATCTTTGCACTATAACTTGCAGTAGTTTGAGGATTTTATACACATGTTCCACCCTACCACGTTTTGTAATTTTCAATTTTGGGAAAATCGCTGAAATTTGTATTTGGTATACATAATGCTTTACATAAAACGATTTGTAGAAATGTCGGTATAGGTCCACTTATTGATATGTCCTCTATATTTTCATTTAAATAGAGTATCATTTCAATAAAGTATCTGTAAACCTATGGGTATCCAAAGTTCGTCCCGGCCGAAGTTAACGCATTTTCACTTATTTTTATTAAACTTCTACAAATTTAACATTATGTTGTAAACCATAAATAAATTATATATGTGCTTAAAAGAAATATTAAATAATATAAAAATAATAATACCCCATTGCAGATGGTGCATCCATACTAGAATAAATAAGGAAATTTCTTATGTTATTTATGAAACCTTTGCAATTTAATTTACATACAAATACATCACTTTCACAGCTACATACGTCAACATTGCAGTTGCGCGAGGATCCTTCCAAAATCATCGGTAGGCATTTCAAAACTTTAGTGTGATTACAAAAAGACAGACAGACAGACAGACAAAGACTGGTTTGTCTGTAGTTTTATTTATTTATTCATATTTTATGGAGTTACCGATATCTGTTGTTCGTTGATGTTGCTCATTGTTTCATTTCTTTTCTTTTTAACGGTTCTTGGTTTGAGCGCCACACCATTTGAATTGTATACACAATACTCTTGCTGAAAACAATATAAACGTTAAAGAGATATATACATATATGGAATGTGGAAAATGAAATAAAATAGCAACAAATAATGGTGTTTCGAACATTTAACTTTATTTGTTCTTTAAGAGCAAAGTTTAAACATATATACTTTAAAATGGCATCAAAAGAAACATTGACACAGACATTTCATCCCCCATTTCGTTGTTTGAAACTACATACAGGAAAATCTTTCCGCATACCACACCAATTGTATTCTATAAACGGTAAAATGAATGTGTCTAACAGTACAGCATCATTAATAACACTTGCAATGTCGAACCACAATACTACATACAGTAACAACAACAAAAATGCCGAAGCAATTTTCAACAACATTGCAAAAGTAACCGGCAAGCATTTAATAGAATTTCATGTTTTGTGGTTGGAAATTGTATGAAGCAATTGATTGGCTGTTGTCTGTAGAACAGACAACAGCGAAACGAAAAGTTTTCAATTGACATAAATGTTTTAATTTTTATTTATTTCTTCTTCTTTGGGATTTATGACTAAAAAAATAGTTTGTCATAAAACTGTGAAGGGCATTATAATTGCAACGGCACAAAAACAAAAACATTTCCTCAGCTACAACCACTTATAACTTCCAAATGACGAGACTATCGCCGTCGTTTTTCGTTTTCAACAACCGAGAAAGGTTTTATTAGTTTTACATGACTGTTGAGAAATTTTCATTACATTTTTATTTTTCTTAGTAACCGTATTTGAAGCTATGGTTTTAATTTCCACGAACATAAATTGTAACTGAGTTGAAAAATAAATTAAAACAGATGAACATTTTCAACGCCAGTTTAAAACCAGTGAGCGGAGCAGTATAGTCGGACGGGGCCGACCATATGATACCCTACACGACTACCACGAAAAGCAAACTTTCTGCGGTTATATATTCTGAGCGTGGGCAATATTTCGTGATATATGCACCCTTTTTACCGATTATAGATCAACAACTCCACTTTCTAACCCTGGCATATTTGCCAAAATTTTTTTCTTGAAGTGAATTTTAATTAGAAAATCGGACAAAATTAAAGTTTTCGGTTTATTGCACCCCCTGAATGAAATCTCAACTTCACCCTTAATCAACATCGGAACTTCATGTACAATTTCAAAGCATCCAGCGCGATATTTCCGTCATCTAATGGAGTAATAGTAGTACTATGCACATAGTCACATTTACCTAATTACGTATAACTCCCACATCAGAGTACATACAGCCATATAATTGGTATCAATTTGAAGGTCAACAACTCCTCTTGAACATACTATAAACTTCTCGGGTCTAGGTCCTTCAGGGGCAAATATATAAATGTCATAGAATACAAATTTTGTAATTTTTCACACAAAAGTTAGAATAAATTTGACCTGCTAAATATTGACCGATCTTTATCAAAACAGGCATGCTTATTCTTTAGCCCGATCCCCTTCTCCATGCAAAAAATTGCGGTGTTTGGGCCATAATTGCGGCCTCTGAGGCAACCAGAAAAACGACAAAAATAAAGTTGTTGGTCCATTTCATCCCCTAAATATTAACCGATCTTTTCCAAAAACAATAGGGGTCTTTACAAATTATAATGGACAGACGGACGGACACACATCTCTTGGTCGACTCAGCTAGTCGAGATATGATGATCGGTATACTTAAAGGTGGGCATAGGACCAATATTTCGCGGCGTTAAAAACTTTTGAGGCCGCACAAAACTATAATACTCTGACAACATAGTTGTGTAGGGTATAAAAAGGAATTTGTGTTTAATGAAATTAATATTAGTTTGGGGGTAGTTTAATTTATTTGGACATCGTTCCGATAAGTGATAACTTCAATAAAGTTCCTAATAAATAACGAACAACCGAGACACGATACAAAATCAAAGTTACTCCACCAACATGCCGGATGAGCGAAGACACTGATAAGATGATAGATGAAGTGAGCAATTATATCACCAAGTTCACAACAAGAAAGAAACAGTTATCTGGAGCACAAGGGTGAAAATTATCCAGGATGAACCGGAGGAACAAGTGTGACAAATGATCAAAAGAATAAGTCTGACCTTCCCTCCACTGAGAATATCAACATTTAAGACAGTTAACAAATAATGTTTTTAAGTGCATTTATCGACTTAACATAACATAGCCTTGAAAAAATTATTAAAAGTTAAAAATGAAAAAAAAAAAAAAATAAATTAAAAACCAGTAAGGAAAGTGTAAAGTCGGACTAAGCCGACTATATGATACCCTTCACCACTTGGGCTATGTTGCACATATGTATCCTTACAACTGCATGTCAATGTTCCATCCAAGGAACACATTCATGTCCTTCAGCAACCTATGATAAATTTAATTTCATTCGGGCATATTTAGAGTCGTCTGCGTACCGTGGGACAAATTTGTGGAAATTGATTTATAGCAAAATTGATATACGCTATTCGGTACGCCACACTGTTAAATAATAATTTAATAAATTTAATTTCAATCAGGCACCCGTTCAAAATACATATGGAAGCATCTGCACCAATTTCAACAAAGCACAATATCGCCATTCAAGTCTCAATTTGACACGTTTCGTGTTAATCGGACAAACATTAGGAGTTTGGTGCACCATTTATGTAAAATCGGACGCATACATACGAAACATAACACACATCACTCTAGACTTCATTCAATACGATATGCCAAATTTAGTGCAATCGAAGGATATATATGGGACTTTGGTACACTATTTACCTAAAATCGGATGAAAGTATATATGGGAGCTATATCTGAACCGATTTTCACAAAACTTAATACCGATTATTCTGTTCTTATTTCAGTACGCTATGCCAAATTTCAGGCAAATCGAAATATATACAGGGACTTTAGTGCACAATTTACCTAAAATCGGACGAAAATATATATGGGAGCTACATATAAATCTGAACCGATTTTCACTAAATTTAACACACATCGTTCTAGACATAGTTCAGTGCGCTATGCCAAATTTAGTGAATATCGAAGGATATATAGGGACTTTTGTACACTATTTACCTAAAATCGGACGAATATACATGGGAGCTATATCGAAATCTGAACCGATTTTTCCGAAACTCACCACTCATCATTCTAGACTCAATTCAGTACGCTGTGCCAAATTTCGTGCAAATCGAAAGATATATAGTCACTTTGGTAAATCGGATGAAAATATATATCGGAGCTATATCTAAATCTGAACCGATTTTCCCCATTTCAATAGGGTTCGTCCTTGGGCCAAATAAATGAGCTGTGCCAAATTTCATTCAATTTGAATCAAAACTGTGACCTGTACTTTGTTTACAATTTAACATGGACAGACGGACGGACGGACATGCATAAATCGACTCAGAAAGTGATTCTATGCATATTCTCAAAAGGAACCATGGGTCTATGTCGATTATTTTTGCGCAAATACAGGCTTCTGATCAAGAACTTGCTTAACATACCACAAAAACGTATGCTTTTTCTTATACCCAGAGTTGTCAACCTCGGACAAATATATACTGGTTCAGGGGATTGACAGCTAACGAATTAAGACGATGTCTAGGAATGGAGAATTTCTCAACCACAGATATATTAGTTCTAAAATCGGCCACCGTCAAAACCTATATATTTCCGGAACAAGTCCATGAAAGACAAAAGCCGGTAAACGTAACTCCAGGAAATTTTTCTTCGAACAGGTAGATTGTTTAAAAACTCATAGTGAAACCGAAACATTGGCAGCTGGTGATTCTCATGAACGGTCACTTCCCACAGAACACATTAATGACTGATGATGTAGCGTTAATAAGGGTGATCACTTTCGATTAACGAATCGATGACTGATGATGTAGCGTTAATAAGGGTGATCACTTTCGATTAACGAATCGATGGTACGCAATATATATTTAAGAATTTTTCAAGGTTTTAGCAGCATTTTTTGATTGTAATATGGCATGTGGTACAAATAGGCTGTGGTACATCTATACGGAAAACTATTAATATAGGTCCATGTTTTAGCCTATCCCATATATATATATATATATATATATTAGCCTATCCCATATATATATATATATATATATTAGCCTATCCCATATATAAAGGTCCCGACACATTTTCTGAATTATGAGGGGTTTAGCTGCATTTTGCTACCGAAGTGACTGACATTTTTCTTTGCGGGATTATGGAGGCTAATATACATATATGATCAGTATAGGTCCATGTTTTGACTAGCTCACATATAACAGTATTGTCCCATTTTCGATTTTAGGAAACTTCCCCATCAAAACGGCTGTAATTTGGCATTCAAGTCAAGTCTTTTAGTTTTTTGGAAATTGCAAATGTTTATTTCAGAAAAATGTCTCATATAAGTCCAATAAAGCCCCGACCCATTTGCAGTATTTTGTATGAATTAAAAGCCTATTCAGTAGACTTTAATTTATCATTACGTATGAAGAATTTTGAAGTAGTGTTTTGTTATGACCTCCATATAAATGGCCATCCTCATTTTCGGTTTTTGGAAGGGTTTAGCAACAATTTTATCAACAGCATTTTGAATTCCTGGTAAAAAAAATATTTTTCCCAGATCATTAGTAGGTCTATGTTGTTTCATTGGCCCAATACAATGGTTCCGAATAAATATCGATATGTTGAAATTCATAATCCACCCATCTTTTTTACTTGTTTTAATCTCAACTCGATAGTAAATGAAATGTATTTTGTTAAATAAACTGGGGTAGAGCCTTTGGTGCATTTTGTACGGAAACAAATTTTGAACAAATGTACAGCAAACTCGACAGCTATATATAAATGTGGACCGATTCATACTTATTTCAGTAGGGCTGCCCCTTGGGTAAATATCGCAATGTGGAGTAGGGTATAAAACAATCAGGATGGAGAGGATTAATTAAATGTCCCATCTACAAATATCTTTCATTTTCGGATGATTTCCCAAAAAACTAATCTTTATGGCATCCCTGGTAGCAATATCCTCAATTTTATTGATTCATAGCAAAATATTAATACCATATGCATATTTCTCATTCATCACAAATTCCAAACATGGTTTCAATGTTTTTATGCAACTGTATGTTTGTGCAACTGAACGCAATCTCTAAAAAATTTTAGTCAATTTGCATAGCCAAAAACCGCAAACATGTTTATAACAATTATGAAATTAATTGTTGTTGACATTAGCCTTGACCAACAAATCCTAATATGAATTTGTGCAAAATGTTTAACTTCACTCATTGTTCGTTCGGTAGTTAGGTTATTGGGAGGGTATGTATGTGGATTTGTCATTAGTTGAAATTGTCTGTAATCGATCTGCAAAGCACCACAAATATTAACTCAATTATGAAAACGTGGCATTTATTTAGGTAAATAAAATCAAATTATTTCTGTGTGTTTATGTGGTAAAATAATCCATACCAGAATTGTAAATAAATGCTGTTAGTTTAGGGAACCCCCCCATTCTCAATTTTTTATTTTTAAGATTTTAAATGGGCTGGTAAATGAATACCAATGCTTGTTAAGGTTTGTAACTTTGCACATATATATTTGAAGATTTAAAGAGGAAGAAAAAGAATTTACAAAAACCTTTTGTTGTTGTCTTGTTGTTGTTTTTGGTGATTAAAGAAAAGTCCTTATTTTTGATGGCGGGCATGATAACTCCTCACTGGAACATCGGAATCCGAAAATTCCAACGGTATTAGAAAGAGTACATGTCTGGCTCTCGTATGAACTAGGATTATTGACTTCGCTCTAAAACTAAAAAAATGGTGGACTTTTGAAAAACATATTTTTGGAAAATCGCCGATTTTTGACCAAAAACCAAGGTAAAAAATAAGGAAGATCTTCACCGATTGCCTTTATCCTAGTTCATACGATAGCGATACACTCACAGAGAAACGTGTCAAAATTTGGAATCGATTGGGTTATTAGTTTTTGAGTTATCTTGCCCGCCATTCGCAAAAGAGAAAAACACGTTTAAAGTTTGAGAAGCCCTTTAGCCGTCACTTGATGCTGACACAATAAATCGGCTATATCTTCAAGAGTTCTTGAGATTTTCACTTGAAATTTTGTAGGGACATTCTTGAATTAGTGTAGATTCGAATTAAATCAAAAAAATTTTGACCCCGAGAATGGGGGGATCCCCTTAAATGGGACATTTAGAGGATTTAATGGGAAATGACATCGTAGCTGAGTGAATATGAAAACATTAAAATGTTTTATTGATTAGCAAATGTTGGTTAACACTTTACACAAAAGAGAGGAGTGTTTAGTCAATAAGAATGGAAACACAGAGAGTAGAAAAAGCAGACATGGGTCGGCTCCGTCCGACATTTGATCTTTCCTAACTGTTTTTTTTTTTTTTTTTGGTTTGCACTTCGCCTGCTCTTTTGGAGATATACTCCTACTTGCCGCATGGAAGGAATGGGTTACCAAATTGCATTTAAAATATTCTTAATATTATTTGCCCTTCTAATACGATTGCTTCCAAATATATAATTCGCATTATAAATATATTGGACATCATTCATATAAACATATAAGAAAAATTTTCACAAAGAGAAACTTCAAGATGACATAGAAACCGACCTTCATAGAGTATTAAACATCAACAGATATATATTTCCCAATGTATATTGACAGAAACAACTAAATTCTTATTCAAATCGATATGAGATAACAACAACAATTCGAGGGATTGTTTGCCATAATTGAATTTTAATGTGTTGTTTTCATTTCTATTCTTCCTGAGTAGGAGAAATAGAAAATATGCTAAAAAGGATGTAAAAATGCGGGCGGAAAACAAATGCTGAACAAAAAAAATGTGGGTGACTTTTCTATGCAACCAATTCGAATGTCTTAGAAAAGTTTGAATTTTATGCAAAGTACACAAAGAAAAAGGATTAAATAAGGAATTTACCGAACGAAAAAAAAATAACACTAAATCCTAGCAAAAGGGATAACGAAGCAAAACTTAACGACATTTTAAATTGTTGTTCTCTTACCTAATCGAAAATAAACCCCAACAACCTACTATATAATTGTTACACTCTTTTGTATATTTTCTACATGAACATTTTATACCATAGACAGACGACAGCCTTAATTTGCATTAAAAAGTTCTTAATTTGAATTAAAATTTACCCCTGACAGACGAGAGTTTCTGCATTTATGAACCAGTTTTTTGTTTCAAAACTATTGTTTGTCTGTGTGTAGGAAGAAAATATTGACATTTCTTTACAATATTTTTTAGGATTACATCTTTTTGAAATTGATACATGGCAGGAAGGAAAACTAACAGCTATAATGAAGATAAAACAGCTTCAAATTTCAAGAAATGTTGAATTTTGCCTTTATTTTTAATTTTTATTTTCGTAAACGTAAACGAATTTGACAACAATCAATTTATTTTCTACAGCATTGCCATACTGAAATTGCTTAATTCAGTATAAATTCAGTTTGATTTTGTGCATTAACAACACATAAAAATGAGGATAATGTACAAGTTAATTTGAATTAAGGCTGTTAATGCAAATTAAGGCTGTCGTCTGTCTAGGCTATAATAGCCTAGTTTTACTTATTTACGTCAGTCTTATTTAATAGAAGAACTACCAAAGCAAAATTAGAAATTTTCTTAAAGATACAAGACGGAAATAGTCAACATGAATTGTTATAAATTTAAGATTTTCAAGAGAAATGTTAAACATTATACAAAGAATTGATTCATACAAAATAAATTGTAATTAAATCATATTTTCAAAATTATTTTATGGGAAATTACAAATATTTTGTAAATTCCTTGAAACTGAGGTTTTCAACGTTATAACTCGCGAAATGTGAACATATTGCATATAATTTAAATTCATTTCTATAAAATCTTAAAATATTGGTAATAAATAATAAGTTCCGTGGAAGCTGTGATGGTGGTAATGTAGAACAAGTTCGGCCGTGCCGAACTTTGGATACCCTCCACCATAGATATAATGACAGGTACTAGAAATGAAAATATAGGGAACATATCAAAAAGTGAACCTATACCGACATTTCTAAAAACGGATGTAAACCATAATACAAATTTCAGAAATTTTTAATGGATAATTATACCATCAGGGCGTATACACTTTACATCCATGTTTCTTTGGACCACATTAGTTTCAGAAAATTTAGATTTCATACAAACTTTGCCCATCTTATTATTTCTTCCAAACTTAGTTCAAATTCGAAGATGGGGAATATGGGTCCACTCCTTCTGGGTCCACTCCTTCTGTATCTCGCTATCCTCCGCAGGTGAAATGATTACAACAGAGTCTTAGAACCAAACTCAAAACGCGTAATAAATCAGATAACTATTTTAATATAAACCAGTAAGGAAAGTAGTAGAGTCGGACGGGGCCGACTATATGATACCCTTCACCACTTTGGGTATATTCAACAGATGAATCATAACAGGCGTCGCATTTTTGAAGGATCAGTAAAATTAAATTGGATCAATCAACATGAGGAGTTTGGTGCACCATTTACTTCAAATCGGACGAAAATATTTATAAAAGCTATATCGAAATCTAAGCCGATTTCATCGAAACTGTGACAATATCGGCCACATTTTGAGTTCTTGGTGCATCATTCTATAAGTTGTGCAAAATGACTTTGGTACACCATTTTCCTTAAATCGGACGAAAATATATATAGGAGCTATATCTAAATATAAACCGATTTTCACGAAACTTAACACTCATCATTCTAGACCTAATTCATTACGCTGTGCCAAATTTCGGGCAAATCGAAAGATATCTAGGGACTTTGGTACACCATTTACCTTAAATCGGACGAAAATATATATGGGAGCTATATCCAAATCTGAACCGATTTTCAGAAACCTTGACACACATCATTCTAGACCTAATTCATTACGCTGTACCAAATTTCGTGCAAATCGAAAGATATATAGGGACTTTGATGAACCATTTACATTAAACCGGACGAAACTATATATGTGAGCTATATCTAAATATAAACCGATTTTCACGAAACTTAACACTCATCATTCTAGACCTAATTCATTACGCTGTGCCAAATTTCGGGCAAATCGAAAGATATCTAGGGACTTTGGTACACCATTTTCCTTAAATCGGACGAAAATATATATAGGAGCTATATCTAAATATAAACCGATTTTCACGAAACTTAACACTCATCATTTTAGACCTAATTCATTACGCTGTGCCAAATTTTGGGCAAATCGAAAGATATCTAGGGACTTTGGTAATTTCAATAGGGTTCGTCCTTGGGCCAACTAAGTGACCTATGCCAAATTTCATCTAAATCGGATCATAAATGCGACCTGTACTTTGTTCACAAAAATACATGGACGGATGGACAGACGCACGGACAGACGGACATGCGTAAATCGACTCAGAAAGTGATTCTATGCATATTCTCAGAAGGAATCATGGGTCTATCTCGTTTCCTTTTGCCTGTTACAAACATATGCACAAAGACATAATACCCTGTACCACAGTGTGGTGAAGGGTATAAAAATGGTTTACCCTTATATGGGAGCTGTGCCTAAACGTGGACCTATAAAGCCCATCTTCGAACTTGACCTGCCTGCAGACAAAAGACGACTCTATGCAAAATTTTGGCGATCTATCTCAATTCGTTTAGACGCTAGAGTGATTACAACAGACAGACGGACAGACAGACAGACAGACGGACAGACAGATGGACAGGCGAGCATGGCTATATCGTCATAGAATTTTACGCTGATCAAGAATAAATATATTCTTATAGGGTCGGAAATGATTATTTCGATGAGTTACAAACGGAAAAACAAAATTAAAAATGGGTAAAAAAGCGTTGAAGCCAACGAGTTTTTTTGAGTTCTTTCCTGATTTGTGGCTAAACTACACAACCCACGCACATGTGGTCAGTGACTAAGTTGCAGAATACCCCATGGGCAATATGGTTCTAATGTATGATTTTTTATATAATCACTGCATCCACCCAAAACGGATGCTGACATTTTGAAGCCGGATTTTCGGTGTTTTTATACCCTCAACCATAGTAAGGAGGGTATATTAATTTTGTCATTCCGTTTGTAACACATTGAAATATTCATTTCCGACCTTATAAGGTATATATATTCTTGATCAGGGTAAAATTCTAAGACGATCTAGCCATGTCCGTCCGTCTGTTGTAATCACGTTATCTTCTGAAGGAATTTAGATAGGGTGCTGAAATTTTGCATAAAGTTGTATTTTGTCTGCAGGCAAGTCAAGTTCGAAGATGGGATATATCGGTCAACGTTTAGACATAGCTCGCATATAAGGGTACACCCCAATTTTCGGTATTTGTCTCCACAAAAAATTATTAATATAGGTCTACTTCTTCTGGTAGTCCCCATATAACGGTACCTCCTAATTTCAGTATTTTGGGGGTTTTGATCGTATTTTTCCACCGTATTAGCTGTAATTTAATATTTTGAGTTGTTAATAGGGTCCAAATCTCCAAAAAAAATATATATATAAATATAGGTCAATTTTCTCGGATAGCCCCCATATAAGGGTACCCCAAATTTTCGGTATTTTGGGGTTCTTGAGCCTGTTTTTTACCCGAATTCGCTGCAATTTGGTATTTTGTAGTCGTATATGGTAACAAATCTCCCTACCAAAAATTATTAATATTCGCCCCCTTTTTGGGGTAGTCCCCATATAACCCCCTTTTTTATATTTTACTAGCTGAACCCGTGGCGCTTCGCTACCCCGAATAATATCGCATATATCCCTGCTGTATAATTCTTACTAAGTTTGAATTTTGTATATTTATTTCATTCTCGAAATAATAGCTTTAGTCACATCCAGTTCAGGTACTTCTATTGTTGATATCTCCCTTATATTGTAGGTGCATAATTTTATAGAATTTATAGCAGGGCTGTCCACACTAATATAAAATTTTTGCGATTGTATTTGTTTTAAATGCAAACATTTCAAAAATTATGTTTCTCTGTCATTCAACTGTGAAAAAATTGTAAAATTTTTTATTTAATAAATTAAGGAATTGCAAATTAGTTTGTTGATGATATATTTTCCCATATAAAGATAAATTTGCTTCTTTTTTGACCTCCTGCCATTGTATTAATTTATATTTCGACTTGTGCCAAACGGATTTTGGCCAAAAATATCCTAATTTTTTCGTTCAGTGTATGAACACAAAAGGAAATAAATGACAATTTTAAAAATATTTGCTTCATCATTTAACATTGGAGTACCATACACATGTTTATGAACCCCCTTATTTAAGATATTCATAGAAACTAAATATTAGTTCAGATGTATACTTTTGATGCTATATCTCTTCGTGATTGCGGAATTTTGGAAGTTTATCTTGCCTGTCTTACTTCTATGGGAAGGAATAACACTACGGAAATTTATGTAGAGTTTATTAAGCAATTTTTTTGTCTACAACCAAAATAGTTTATATTTCCTATGTATAGATAAATTAAAC
This sequence comes from Musca vetustissima, assembly GCF_032173495.1. NCBI lineage: Eukaryota > Metazoa > Arthropoda > Insecta > Diptera > Muscidae > Musca > Musca vetustissima. The sequence continues at coordinate 10,374 of NW_026878794.1, read as the reverse complement.
GCAATCCAGAGTAAATTTCCCCCATTCTATATCGTCAAATTTTTTAGGGATGATTCATATTTGTAACTAATTTACTCAGACAAATTTTGAAGTTGGAATCTGTAATCCTGTTTAAGATATAAGCATAGAATTGAAATATTATTTCAGATTTATGATTTCTTTCGATGCTGTAACAAAACTCAACATCCACGCCGAATTTTAGAAGTTTGTATAGCCTATGTTATGGTATGATGTGCGGTGAAAATCTCAGTAAAATCTGTTTACGGTGTTTGCATCTAGAAACGAAACATTTTTTATTTACTACATGTAAATAACTTAAGTGCAACGGGGAGTGCATTTTCCCCCATTCGTACCAGGCTAATTTTTGTATGGATGATGTGTATTTACACCTACGTTATTCAGACAAATTTTGAAGGCGGTATCTGTGACCGTTCTTAAGATATACGCATATTACATGTTCTGAATTTTTGAGGTATGTTTACTATTGATGATATAACTCTGCATCCACGCGGAATCTTAATAGATTATGTAGCCTATGTTACTTTCAGGGCATGTCATGACATACTGTGTAAATCTCATCAATATCTGTTCAGCGGTTTTTGCGTCTATCGGTAACATACAAACAAACAATTTTTTTTATATACATATATATAGATAGATATTAAAATAGTTATTTGATTTGTTCCGTGTTTTGAGTTTGGTTCTAAGACTCTGTTCTAATCATTTCTCCTGCGGAGGATAGCGAGATACAAAATTATAACGTAAGGTTCGATAATGAACTATTGCCGCATTTAGACCTAGCCCCTGTTGGGAGGTTCCAGAAGGAGTGGACCGATATTCCCCATCCTCGAATAAAAGAATGGGCAAAGATTGGATGAAATCTAAAATTTCTGGAACGGATTTGGTCCAAAGATACATGAGGTCTAGAACCAATATTTCGATGAGGCACATTTTCACCGTGTTAAATTGTATACACCCTCATTAGCCATAAGGCTGAGGGTATAATTATCCATTAAAAATTTCTGAAATTTGTATTATGGTTTACATAATCCCTTTTTAGAAATGTCGGTATAGTTCCACTTTTTGGTATTTTCCCTATGTATTCATTTCTAGTAACTGTCAGTATATCTATGGTGGAGGGTATCCAAAGTTCGGCCCGGCCGAACTTGTTTGAATTTTTCTTATAATCAGGACGCGCAGCCAGATAATGGGCTAAACTGTTTATAGGATTGTAAACACGTGATTTTCCTTAGTTTGGTCTATATCTCATGAATGTGCTCACCGTAGCTTCTTTGCAATTAGATTCTAAAGACGAAAATTTGATGCGTACATTTTTATAGAAAACTTGTTTTTAGTCTAAATTTAAGAAGGTCTACTCAAATGCCGTTCAACCCCGCATGATTTTAATTTACGTGCCGAATCTAATGAGCCCAGCCATTTTCATTTCCGCCCAATAAAACGGCGGATATAGGTACCTTGAATTTACAGTCGATACTGTTATCAGGTGAATATACCGATATTTAACAATCATCTAAAAGAATTTGAAGAAGAAAGCTTCGCATATTTTAGATGATTAAGGGAAAACGTATTCCCTTAACCATCGAAAATTAAAAAAAAAAAACATTTCGTTCTATTAAAAAAATAATATATTTAATTTTCAGATATCTTCATGCTTCTATGTGTTTTTGGCGACAATTTAACCGTAATTCTATGTGATGAGTATGCAAAGAAAACAAATGTGTTTAACCATTTGTGAAGAGATTATATTTGAAATACAAGATTTAAAATCGCTATAACTTTTGTGCGCAGCATCCGAATTTGTGAACGCGAACAGATTTAGAATCAGCATATTTTTCTTAACCTATGTATCAAAAATTATGAATGTGCTCGCAAAATTTTTTTCAAATATTTTTTATGGAATTTTAAAAGAATTTTGTAATTTCCCATATATGTGCCAGATGTGCTCTTAGAATTCATATTTGAAGATGTAATAAATTCAATGAACTATTGGATTATATTTAGGACAGCGATATTGAGCCAACATGACAGGCATCTACTAAAATAGTCAGGGTAATTTGTATACCCTCCATCATATTAATCTGGCATTCCGTTTGTAAATAATCGAAATTCTCCTTCTTGGCCTATAAACTATATATTAGGTTGGGGGAAAAGAAATCCATTATTTTTACATGAACTATAGAACATTGTTTAACATGCTTCGGAATGCCCGATTTGTCCAAGTATGCACCGTTTTGTTTTATGATTTGTTGCCATTTTAAAGGCAACTTCATAATGCCTCTGTTAAAGAAGTTCTGCTCTCTAGTTGCAATTCTCCCTATATACGAAATTTTTATCATTAAATAATTTTTGCAATGCATGAAACATGTCACAATCGCTTGGTGCCAAGTCCGGACGGTATGGCGGATGCATTAAAACCTCCCAACCAAGCTCCCGAAGTTTCTGGCGAGGGCGTGGCCTAGTGTTGTCCTGATGGAACACGACACCTCTCCGGCCGTTTCTGGTCAATTTTTACCTTCAAATGGTCCGTTGTTGACAGTAGAAATAAGAATTGTCGTTTGGACATATGGAAGGAGCTCATAATAAATAATCCCCTTCCACTCCCACCAAATACATAGCAGAACTTTAATGGCCGTTAGTCCTGGTTTGGCCCCCGTTTGAGGTGCTTCACCGTTCTTTGACAACGACCGTTTTCGCACAGGGATATCGTATGTGATCCATTTCTCATCTCCAGTCACCATCCGTTTAAGAAATGGGTCTATCTCATACCATTTGGCCAACGCTTCATAGATGGAAATCCGATCCATCCTCTTTATATCCTTCACTACACTGTAGTACAGGCAGTGTTGCCAATTTAGCACTTTTAGAGCTAGATTTAGCACTTTGTAAACTCGTTCAGCACCAAAAAAATGGATCTAGCACCTAGCACTTTTTTTTAGCATTTTTAATTTGTTCCAGGATTTTTTAAAAAAAATTTAGTTTCACTCCAAAAGAATTTTGGTTTTTCGATTTCACATTGACACATTGAAGTTTCCTATGTTTCACGTGGTGGATTAGATTTTCCAATTTTTTTTCAGTGAGACGGGGCTATCCATATGATACCCTACGCAACTACCCCAAGACTTCCATTTTTTGTGAAACTAATTGCCGTGTCGGTGAAAAATTCTGCGAAATATCCACCTCAGAATCTAATAAGTAAAAAAGACGGTAGAGAGATTTGACACCGTTATATGGGGAATACCCTGAAACTTCAATATTAAAAATGCTTGGTACGGATATGTGTAATTCAATGGGAACCCAAAATAACAAATTACAGCCCGTCGGATTGGAAAATGTGTCCAAAATACCGATTATTGGGTGTACCGTTATATGAGAGCTAGACCAATACCTGAACCGATATATGGCATTTGCAATACCAAACATCCTAGGAGTACTAGCAAGCCTCTGCAAGATTTCAGAGCTCTATCTTAAATATTGCGATCTCTATCGTGATTTCAACAAGCGGACATGCGTAAATCGACAGAGAATATTATTCTCATCAAGAATATATATACTTTGTGGGTTCTCCGGTGAATATTTCGAGGGGTTAAAAACGGAATGACAAATTTGTTACACTCCACTTATGATGGCGGGTATAAATCAGCATAATTTAAATACATGTAAAATTCTGATTTACTTCTCTTGGCTTTACTTCTTCATCCCGCATTTATTGGTTTATTGCTGTTTGGGTTATAAAAGTGGCATCGGGACAAAAACCATTATTTTTTGGTTCATTCATCTCTTAAATATCATCCGTTACGTATAACTCCCACACCCGGTCTCTGTACTTCTTTGTCAATTAGACTCTCTAAATATGCTTATTCATTAACGTTTCCCCATGTTCAATTTTGTGATCTTTAAAGAGGCCAGAAACGCATATAAAATGCTTTTGGTTGACTTCAACAGCCAAATATTTACCGATTTTACCATACACAATAAGTGTCCTCTCTGGTCAGTACCGGATATGCAAAATATCGTTATATTTGTTTCACAGCTGTGACTGCTACTTTGTTCACAAATGTTAATGAACAGACTCACATATCTATTACAACCCAGCTACTCGAGATATGATGATTCGTATACTAAAATATGAGTTCACAACATAGCTGTTAATTTCAATTTCCTTATTCTTGATTAAGTATATATTCAGTTTTAGCACTTTTTTCTGGCACTTTTCTAAAAATTTTAGCACTTTTTTCTGGCACTTTTCTAAAAATTTTAGCACTTTTTAGCATATTTTTAAAGAAAATCTATCATTTTTTCTTAATAAAGCTCCCATATATATTTTCGTCCGATTTTATGTAAATGGGGCACCAAAATACCAATAACGGTTGCTAAATTAGGTACATACAAACATAACTTTGCTCGGTTTCATACAAATGATATACCAAAGAATCCAAGTCTTCCCCATTGATGTACCATTTCAGAAGATTTCAGAATTGTATGTGTATGGGGTTTTTCCAGAAGTCCGTCAAGGGTGATATGTCTTTTCTATTTACAGGATATTGTATATATTACCATCTCTTTTATCTACCCATAGTAATGAATGGAGTCATATAGTCGGAACGTAGAACTTTTGAATTTTCCTTACTGTTTTATTTTATTTTTTTTTGTCCATCAACACGGGAAGGTATTTTGTCTTCTGCGACAACTGCACTCGATTTCTCTCTCAAGGTGGGAACTGGCTTACTTTTGGCAGACATCAATTTCTATATAGATACAGAGCAATATAGGAATCATCCTCTGACAAAGATGGATCATCGCGAATTCTGTTTTCTGCCTTCTCGAAACTCTTCCATAACAGCCTTAGTTCAACAAGTTTGCCCTTGTAGAACTCTTCCGTTCTTCTTTCAAGAGGGGCCTTCTTTATGGTAAAGACGAATTTTTCGAAATTACTGGCACTTTCTTCCCGCTGGGTTTGGCACCCAAACATCGAGCTTCGTTTTTAATCCAGCTTTGTGTAAACGATTTAAAAAAGTTTTATGGTCGATTTTTAGCTCCACGTCGTTGCTAACATGCCGGTCAACTTTGATCTTTTCTCAGATTTCATCCACATTTTCGACGACCGGCTTAATGGATATCGTTTTCCCCAACCTAGTATATTCTTAATGAGGATAAAATTCTAAGACGACCTAGCCATGTCTTTCTCTTGCAATAGAGTGGTGTCCCGAGCCCCTCACAAATTTACATGTTTATAAAATACTGGAAGTACCAGAAGGAGAGGGCCGACGGGTCCCACCTTCGAACTTGGTAAAGGGGATATACCATAAGGAGTAGAGCAATTAGTCCCATATTCGGAGTTGATCTGGGCTTAGTAAAGATTATAGGTTGGGCAAAGTTTGTTTCAAATCGGACATTCTATTCGCATAATAAGCGATCTGTAAATATTGAAAATTTTGACCATTTTTGGGGTAGGTACCAGAAGGAGTCGACCAATGACTCCCATCTTCACAATTGATATGGGCTTGGTAAAGATAATGGGTTGTGCAGAGTTTAGTTCAATCAGACTTTCTATTCGGCTGACATTGGATGGATAAATATTGACCATTTGTGTGGTAGGTACCAGAAGGTGTGGACCAATGGGTCTCATTCTCGGAATTGATCTAGGTTTCGTAAATATAATACATTGTGCAAAGTTTGGTTTGGAGCAGAAGAAGTTACCAGAAGAAGTGGACAAATTTGTTCCTTCTGCCGACTTGCTTCAGGCTTGGTAAATATAGTGCGTTCCAATGACATTACAGTGAGTTCCAATGATATTATAAAATAATTTGTTAGCATAATTTTAAACATCTTGTGGGGGATGGTTTAGTGAGTACATTAAATTTCGTTTAAACCGTTTCATATTTAGGTGTAGTTTCTATATATGTATTTAATGGGTTCAATTTTAGATATTGCTCCGATATATATATTTTCTGCCGGTTTGTGATTATAGACATGGCGCTATGCTTCAGCATACAGATTAATACTTGTCAAGTTTACTTCACATCGATCTAGATCAATCAAAATTATGTATGAGAGTTATATGTCTCATACATAATTTGGTTCGATTTTGTAGAAATGGTACTCCGAAATCCTGGTACAAAAAATGGTACACAAATAAGTCTGCACCATTGACATCACATTTGCATGGATTTGAAAATGGCATGGATATGTATTGATTAAAATAGTTTTATATGCATATCATATCACATCAGATATGAAAGACTGAATACAGACCGGAAGCTTGCAGGATTCCAATTCAAGTTATATTGATTTAGAGTGAAAATCTTGGAATTCCTTCGTAATAAGTGGTTGAGTACACCAGAAAACTATCACCATATTCATTCCTAACAGTTTTTGTAACAGCAAAATTCTTTATTTTCGATGTATTCTTAAAAATTGTCAATTGGCGACTATCAAAAACTACTAGACAGACAAACGACATTGGTCACATATGGTCTTGTGTCCCAAATCTAAAATTAATTTGAGGAGCATTTTGGTATTGTGTATGTGTGTTTGCGGGTACGTGTACGAGTTGAAAGGTCAAGTGTTATCTTTAAGTAAAAATTATATTTTAATGTAACGGTTAGCAACTTAATAAAGTATTTTGTGTTTGTCAACCCTTTTCAACAGCAACAATATTTTTGGTAACAGCAATGTTATCGAAACTTGATCTGCCTGGAGAACGTTGATATGATAAGTAACGTGGGAGATAGGTAGAACGAAATGACACCAGGGATACAATTAAAGAGCTGAATAAAAAAACAATTTTGACATATTCTTTATTTAGTTCTTAAAATAAAATAAATAAAATCAACAAGAAAGTCTACTGCCCACACCATATTAATATAAATAATTCAGTGAATATTTTGGCAAACACTTCTAATTCCATAGCCGACAGTTGCCTGTAACGACTCCCTAGTCATCACATCGGCTCTCTGTCTACAAATCTAAACATCATATATATTTTGCTTTCCTTTCAATTTTGTCAATAAAACATCCCTGGCCTTTTGTTCGTCTTAGATGATCTCTTAGCTCGTCTATTGAGCCTTGTTGAATTTCAGCTTATCTCTAAAGACTATCTGACCTTCAGCTTGTTGTTTAAAATGTTTTTTAAGCGATATTCGTTTTAATATCTTCTATAAAATCGGTATGATTTCCAGCTTGTCCATAAAAACTCCCTTTCACTTTGCTCGTCTGTAAGTAAGCCCATAAGGGCATAACTTATAAAGAATAATCTATCTTCAGTCGGTCTGTAAATATTTCTTGAGTTTTATTTCGATTATAAAGTCTAAATTCTTCAGTTGAATCCTCGAACTTCAGCTCATTTATAAAGACTCCCTGACCTTCCGCAAAGATTCCCTGACTTTCGAAAGATATATAGGGACTATGGTGCACCATTTACATTAAATCGGACGAAACTTTATATGGGAACTATATCTAAATCTGAACCGATTTCCTCCAATTTCAATAGGGTTCGTCCTTGGGCCAAATAAGTGAACTGTGCCAAATTTTATCCAAATCGGATCATAAATGCGACCTGTACTTTGTTCACAAAAATACATCGACGGACGGACATGCGTAAATCGACTCAGAAAGTGATTCTATGCATATTCTCAAAAGGAACTATGAGTCTATTTCGATTCCTTTTGCCTGTTACAAACATAATGCCCCGTACCACAGTGTGGTGAAGGGTATAAAAATCTCGATTTTCAGGTTGCCTATGAAGACCCCCTGACCTTCAGTTCGTCTATTAAGGCTCTCTAATATTTAGCTCATCTATAAAGGCAACATGACTTTAAGCTGGCCTATTGAAACTGCTTGTCCTTTAGCTCATCTATAAATAATTCCTGACGTTCATGTCGCCCCAAATCATTATAAAAGCTCCTTGACTTTAAACTATAAAAACTCCCTGATTTTTAGCTCATTCATAAAGACTTCCAATAGAGACTCCCATTGGTTTCTGCATAAGGGCTACCTTCTGCTCGCCAATAAAATACCCTTTGCTTTTGGTGGGCATACAATTGCAGAGCATTGTTCCTTTTTTTGAAAATGTTTACCAAGTAAATTTATAAATAGAGAGTAATATTTTTGTGATTACTTTAATTTTCCAAAACTAGATAAATACAAAGGAATTAGATTATCTTTTTTATCTTATGGTAATTGAATACAATACAACGCAATTGCAGATATGACCAATAAAAACCATATCGTAGCTACTAACTCATACATATGTCTACAACAAATCCCTAAATGCCTTTTCTCGTACATTACTATTACATTCTGGGTCTCTAAATCTTTGTTATCCCGTCCATATGGTGAAACTTCTATTCAGTTACGTAGTCATTTTGTATACAACACTACAACAGTTGCATATTGCGAACATTTCTTGTCATTAAATAAGGCCAAGCAACAAGATGAAGCGAAGAGCTCTCTGTATTGTAGAACATGCAAATCAAATAAACACTGTAACCGGGCACACACTTGCACAGGACACATATGCAGGGCTCAGTTGTGGTGGCTAAATATATTCAGATTAACACAACAGTACATTTCAATCAAATGCACATTTCTCGTCTATGATGAAACACTTTTCGGAGCGACCACGACCATAGCAGTGTGAATAAATCCCCAGTTTCAGTTGTGGTAAACATTTTGTTGATGATTATTCATCAAATTGCATACACTTACCATATAAAGTGTTTGTACATTTTTAAAATCTAGAAAGAACTACAATATATTCGAATAAATTATGTGAAATTCTGTCATTTTCGCAGTGTGATTCTCAATAACATTTACACACATTTCCATGATAAAAATTTACAGATCTAAGAAACTTATTGTAAGGCATAATATTTTATTTACATGGATTCTACATCCTGAACCTGAACCGATTTAAAAAAAAACTCATCACATCTGGTCTAGTCTCAAGAATTTTTCGCCCACTGGATATTTTACGATAATGGTGTCTAGGTCAATAGTTATGATATGGATATAACAAAGTTTTTCGATACGAGGAATATGTATGTAAATATTCACCTCGAAGTCAACGGACACACTATTTATCACAAGACAAGTCGAGATGCAGGACGATGGGCCCATAATTCCGACCATTAATTACTCCAAGGATCTAGGATTCACATTTGATATCCTTTACAAGGATCTACCTATATGCGTAGATTTCTTAAACATATTTTCTAAGGGTCAGTGGTCTACCTATAGACGTGGGTTTCTTAAAAATATTGTCTCAAGGCCTACTTGTAAATGTGGATTTTTTAAAAATATTGTCTCAGGACCTACTTATGGACGTGAATTCTTGGAAAATATATGTTCAAACAAGAAATTGTCGATGCAATATCTACAAGACTGTTTAAAAGCAGCCACCCGAATCACCTTCCACCGCCCAGGCATGTCAGGAAGGATCTTCATGATTTCCAATTCGTATTGGGTGCGAATTGATGGGATGGTGGTTTATATATGTCCGACATCCTACTCACCAAAAAAGTAGCTGCATATTCTTGTCAAAACATCTTTGCAGAGAACTCAGCCCATTTCCTAACTTAACACAAATAATAAGATGCAGGTTGCCGTGACTTAACTTCTATATCCAATTATTGTTACATATTTATATACCCTTCACCACACTGTGGTACAGGGTATTATGTATTTGTGCATATGTTCGTAACAGGCAAAAATAATCGAGATAGACCCATGGTTCCTTTTGAGAATATGCATAGAATCACATTCAGAGTCGATTTATGCATGTCCGTCCGTCCGTCTGTCCATGTTAAAATGTAAATAAAATACAGGTCGCATTTATGATCCGAATTGGATGAAATTTGGCACAGCTCATTTGTTTGGCCCAAGGACGAACCCTATTGAAATTGGGAAAAATCGGTTCAGATTTAGATATAGCTCCCGTATATATCTTCGTCCGATTTAAGGTAAATGGTGTACCAAAGTCCTTATATATCATTCGACTTGCGCGAAATTTGGTATATTGTACTGAATTAAGCCTAGAATGATGTGTGCAAGGTTTCGTGAAAATCGGTTCAGATTTAGATATAGCTCCCATATATATCTTCGTCCGATTTAAGGCAATTGGTGTTAAGTTTCATGAAATACCCTATATATCTTTCGATTTGCATGAAGTTTGGCATAGCGTACTGAATAGCGTCTATAATAATGTGTGCTAAGTTTCATGAAAACCGGTTCAAATTTAGATGTAGCTCCCATATATATCTTCGTCCGATTTTAAGTAATTGGTGCACCAAAGTCCCTATATATCTTTCGATTTGCATGAAATTTGGCACGGCGTACTGAATCAGGTCTAGAATG